>NW_021163151.1:265000-567047 GCF_004324835.1 Dendronephthya gigantea | reverse complement strand
CCGATAGTCTCTCTTATATAATACACTCAGTCTGGGTGTTTAAAATAATCACTTTATTTAATGTGCATGTGCTATATAAATTATACGGACTATAACAAATATATTACAATGACTAATTAGAAGCAATTAGTACTTAACATATCTTAACGATATTGACCATATGTACTACATCTCCTTTACAAAATTATCCACACCATTAAGTAAGTGTGTATTTTGCCACTCCCCAGAAGTGTTTAAGAGGGTAGATAACGTGACCAGTATCGTTACTATACATTGGAACTTTTCTATAGCGGTCAGTTGACGGTCGCTGTTTGCCAGTACATTATTAATATTGTAGTTATGATTTTTTCCTCAAGATGAAATTGCTAACTTAACACAGGAAAAAGTTCTATTAGCTATATCAGTGATCTGGTATAAAAAAAGATTTTTTCACCGAGGCTATTTATCATATAGCTATTTTAGACTGTTGTTGCAGTTTCCTAAACTTTCTATCATCGCACTAACAAGATTGCAAAGCAGTAGTTTGACCGAAAACCGCGCTCCATTCGCATTTTGGACAATCTAGGTCCGTCTGCATTCCGATTTCGTGCTCTATAGGTTCATTTTGTTTCTGTATCATTCAGGTTTTTAATGGAAATCGATACGAGCCTTTCAAAGAACAGAGTTTAGCAAGTGGGAACAGGTATGAAGCACAAAATTATGATGAAAGTTTTATACTATGTGCATGTTGTGTATAGATTTGGGAAACACGAGATAGATCCCTTAGATTGTCAAACGTGGAAGTATTTCTAGCAACACTACTCTGCCTATCAACATCTTGCGTTAGATATTGTAATACGGAACTGATAACTTATTTAGGGAATATATAGATAAGTTTTGAGTCATTCGTAGTTATAAAACCGATAGTCTCTCTTAACTTAGCTTAATACACTCAGTCGTGGGTGGTTTAAAATAATCACTTTATTTAAATGTGCATGTGCTATATAAATTATACAGACTATCACGAATATATTACAATGACTAATTAGAACAATTAGTATTTAACATATCTTAAACGATTTGACCATATGTACTACATCTGCTTTACAAAATTATCCACACCATTAAGTTAAGTGTGTATTTTGCCACTCCCAAGAAGTGTTTAAGAGGGTAGATAACGTGACCAGTACTCGTTACTATAAATTTGGCAACTTTTCTATAGCGGTCAGTTGAAAGGTGCTTTTGCCAGTACATTATTAATTATTGTAGTTATGATTTTTTCCTCAAGATGAAATTGCTAACTTACCACAGGAAAAAAGTTCTATTAGCTATATCAGTGATCTGGTATAAAAAAGATTTTTTCACCGAGGCTATTTATCATATAGCTATTTTAGACTTGTTTGCAGTTTCCTAAACTTTCTATCATCGCACTAACAAGATTGCAAAGCAGTAGTTTGACCGAAAACCGCGCTCCATTCGCATTTTGGACAATCTAGGTCCGTCTGCATTCCGATTTCGTGCTCTATAGGTTCATTTTGTTTCTGTATCATTCAGGTTTTTAATGGAAATCGATACGAGCCTTTCAAAGAACAGAGTTTAGCAAGTGGGAACAGGTATGAAGCACAAAATTATGATGAAAGTTTTATACTATGTGCATGTTGTGTATAGATTTGGGAAACACGATAGATCCCTTAGATTGTCAAACGTGAAGTATTTCTAGCAACACTACTCTGCCTATCAACATCTTGCGTTAGATATTGTAATACGGAACTGATAACTTATTTAGGGAATATATAGATAAGTTTTGAGTCATTCGTAGTTATAAAAACCGATAGTCTGTCTTATAATACACTCAGTCGTGGGTGGTTTAAATAATCACTTTATTTAAATGTGCATGTGCTATATAAATTATACAGACTATCACGAATATATTACAATGACTAATTAGAACAATTAGTATTTAACATATCTTAAACGATATGACCATATGTACTACATCTGCTTTACAAAATTATCCACACCATTAAGTTAAGTGTGTATTTTGCCACTCCCAAGAAGTGTTTAAGAGGGTAGATAACGTGACCAGTACTCGTTACTATAAATTTGGCAACTTTTCTATAGCGGTCAGTTGAAAGGTCGCTGTTTGCCAGTACATTATTAATTATTGTAGTTATGATTTTTTCCTCAAGATGAAATTGCTAACTTACCACAGGAAAAAAGTTCTATTAGCTATATCAGTGATCTGGTATAAAAAAAGATTTTTTCACCGAGGCTATTTATCATATAGCTATTTTAGACTGCTGTTTGCAGTTTCCTAAACTTTCTATCATCGCACTAACAAGATTGCAAAGCAGTTAGTTTGACCGAAAACCGCGCTCCATTCGCATTTTGGACAATCTAGGTCCGTCTGCATTCCGATTTCGTGCTCTATAGGTTCATTTTGTTTCTGTATCATTCAGGTTTTTAATGGAAATCGATACGAGCCTTTCAAAGAACAGAGTTTAGCAAGTGGGAACAGGTATGAAGCACAAATTATGATGAAAGTTTTATACTATGTGCATGTTGTGTATAGATTTGGGAAACACGAGATAGATCCCTTAGATTGTCAAACGTGGAAGTATTTCTAGCAACACTACTCTGCCTATCAACATCTTGCGTTAGATATTGTAATACGGAACTGATAACTTATTTAGGGAATATATAGATAAGTTTTGAGTCATTCGTAGTTATAAAAACCGATAGTCTCTCTTAACTTAGCTTATAATACACTCAGTCGTGGGTGGTTTAAATAATCACTTTATTTAAATGTGCATGTGCTATATAAATTATACAGACTATCACGAATATATTACAATGACTAATTAGAACAATTAGTATTTAACATATCTTAAACGATTGACCATATGTACTACATCTGCTTTACAAAATTATCCACACCATTAAGTTAAGTGTGTATTTTGCCACTCCCAAGAAGTGTTTAAGAGGGTAGATAACGTGACCAGTACTCGTTACTATAAATTTGGCAACTTTTCTATAGCGGTCAGTTGAAAGGTCGCTTTTGCCAGTACATTATTAATTATTGTAGTTATGATTTTTTCCTCAAGATGAAATTGCTAACTTACCACAGGAAAAAAGTTCTATTAGCTATATCAGTGATCTGGTATAAAAAAAGATTTTTTCACCGAGCTATTTATCATATAGCTATTTTAGACTGCTGTTTGCAGTTTCCTAAACTTTCTATCATCGCACTAACAAGATTGCAAAGCAGGTTAGTTTGACCGAAAACCGCGCTCCATTCGCATTTTGGACAATCTAGGTCCGTCTGCATTCCGATTTCGTGCTCTATAGGTTCATTTTGTTTCTGTATCATTCAGGTTTTTAATGGAAATCGATACGAGCCTTTCAAAGAACAGAGTTTAGCAAGTGGGAACAGGTATGAAGCACAAAATTATGATGAAAGTTTTATACTATGTGCATGTTGTGTATAGATTTGGGAAACACGAGATAGATCCCTTAGATTGTCAAACGTGGAAGTATTTCTAGCAACACTACTCTGCCTATCAACATCTTGCGTTAGATATTGTAATACGGAACTGATAACTTATTTAGGGAATATATAGATAAGTTTTGAGTCATTCGTAGTTATAAAAACCGATAGTCTCTCTTAACTTAGCTTATAATACACTCAGTCGTGGGTGGTTTAAAAATATCACTTTATTTAAATGTGCATGTGCTATATAAATTATACAGACTATCACGAATATATTACAATGACTAATTAGAACAATTAGTATTTAACATATCTTAAACGATATTGACCATATGTACTACATCTGCTTTACAAAATTATCCACACCATTAAGTTAAGTGTGTATTTTGCCACTCCCAAGAAGTGTTTAAGAGGGTAGATAACGTGACCAGTACTCGTTACTATAAATTTGGCAACTTTTCTATAGCGGTCAGTTGAACGGTGTTTTGCCAGTACATTATTAATTATTGTAGTTATGATTTTTTCCTCAAGATGAAATTGCTAACTTACCACAGGAAAAAAGTTCTATTAGCTATATCAGTGATCTGGTATAAAAAAAGATTTTTTCACCGAGGCTATTTATCATATAGCTATTTTAGACTGCTGTTTGCAGTTTCCTAAACTTTCTATCATCGCACTAACAAGATTTCAAAGCAGGTAGTTTGACCGAAAACCGCGCTCCATTCGCATTTTGGACAATCTAGGTCCGTCTGCATTCCGATTTCGTGCTCTATAGGTTCATTTTGTTTCTGTATCATTCAGGTTTTTAATGGAAATCGATACGAGCCTTTCAAAGAACAGAGTTTAGCAAGTGGGAACAGGTATGAAGCACAAAATTATGATGAAAGTTTTATACTATGTGCATGTTGTGTATAGATTTGGGAAACACGAAATAGATCCCTTAGATTGTCAAACGTGGAAGTATTTCTAGCAACACTACTCTTCCTATCAACATCTTGCGTTAGATATTGTAATACGGAACTGATAACTTATTTAGGGAATATATAGATAAGTTTTGAGTCATTCGTTGTTATAAAAACCGATAGTCTGTCTTATAATACACTCAGTCGTGGGTGGTTTAAATAATCACTTTATTTAAATGTGCATGTGCTATATAAATTATACAGACTATCACGAATATATTACAATGACTAATTAGAACAATTAGTACTTAACATATCTTAAACGATATTGACCATATGTACTACATCTGCTTTACAAAATTATCCACACCATTAAGTTAAGTGTGTATTTTCCACTCCCAAGAAGTGTTTAAGAGGGTAGATAACGTGACCAGTACTCGTTACTATAAATTTGGCAATTTTTCTATAGCGGTCAGTTGAACGGTCGCTGTTTGCCAGTACATTATTAATTATTGTAGTTATGATTTTTTCCTCAAGATGAAATTGCTAACTTACCACAGGAAAAAAGTTCTATTAGCTATATCAGTGATCTGGTATAAAAAAAGATTTTTTCACCGAGGCTATTTATCATATAGCTATTTTAGACTGCTGTTTGCAGTTTCCTAAACTTTCTATCATCGCACTAACAAGATTGCAAAGCAGTTAGTTTGACCGAAAACCGCGCTCCATTCGCATTTTGGACAATCTAGGTCCGTCTGCATTCCGATTTCGTGCTCTATAGGTTCATTTTGTTTCTGTATCATTCAGGTTTTTAATGGAAATCGATACGAGCCTTTCAAAGAACAGAGTTTAGCAAGTGGGAACAGGTATGAAGCACAAAATTATGATGAAAGTTTTATACTATGTGCATGTTGTGTATAGATTTGGGAAACACGAGATAGATCCCTTAGATTGTCAAACGTGGAAGTATTTCTAGCAACACTACTCTGCCTATCAACATCTTGCGTTAGATATTGTAATACGGAACTGATAACTTATTTAGGGAATATATAGATAAGTTTTGAGTCATTCGTAGTTATAAAAACCGATAGTCTCTCTTAACTTAGCTTATAATACACTCAGTCGTGGGTGGTTTAAAATAATCACTTTATTTTAAATGTGCATGTGCTATATAAATTATACAGACTATCACGAATATATTACAATGACTAATTAGAACAATTAGTATTTAACATATCTTAAACGATTGACCATATGTACTACATCTGCTTTACAAAATTATCCACACCATTAAGTTAAGTGTGTATTTTGCCACTCCCAAGAAGTGTTTAAGAGGGTAGATAACGTGACCAGTACTCGTTACTATAAATTTGGCAACTTTTCTATAGCGGTCAGTTGAAGGTGCTTTTGCCAGTACATTATTAATTATTGTAGTTATGATTTTTTCCTCAAGATGAAATTGCTAACTTACCACAGGAAAAAAGTTCTATTAGCTATATCAGTGATCTGGTATAAAAAAAGATTTTTTCACCGAGGCTATTTATCATATAGCTATTTTAGACTGCTGTTTGCAGTTTCCTAAACTTTCTATCATCGCACTAACAAGATTGCAAAGCAGGTAGTTTGACCGAAAACCGCGCTCCATTCGCATTTTGGACAATCTAGGTCCGTCTGCATTCCGATTTCGTGCTCTATAGGTTCATTTTGTTTCTGTATCATTCAGGTTTTTAATGGAAATCGATACGAGCCTTTCAAAGAACAGAGTTTAGCAAGTGGGAACAGGTATGAAGCACAAAATTATGATGAAAGTTTTATACTATGTGCATGTTGTGTATAGATTTGGGAAACACGAGATAGATCCCTTAGATTGTCAAACGTGGAAGTATTTCTAGCAACACTACTCTGCCTATCAACATCTTGCGTTAGATATTGTAATACGGAACTGATAACTTATTTAGGGAATATATAGATAAGTTTTGAGTCATTCGTAGTTATAAAAACCGATAGTCTGTCTTATAATACACTCAGTCGTGGGTGGTTTAAAATAATCACTTTATTTAAATGTGCATGTGCTATATAAATTATACAGACTATCACGAATATATTACAATGACTAATTAGAACAATTAGTATTTAACATATCTTAAACGATATAGACCATATGTACTACATCTGCTTTACAAAATTATCCACACCATTAAGTTAAGTGTGTATTTTGCCACTCCCAAGAAGTGTTTAAGAGGGTAGATAACGTGACCAGTACTCGTTACTATAAATTTGGCAACTTTTCTATAGCGGTCAGTTGAACGGTCGCTGTTTGCCAGTACATTATTAATTTGTAGTTATGATTTTTTCCTCAAGATGAAATTGCTAACTTACCACAGGAAAAAAGTTCTATTAGCTATATCAGTGATCTGGTATAAAAAAAGATTTTTTCACCGAGGCTATTTATCATATAGCTATTTTAGACTGCTGTTTGCAGTTTCCTAAACTTTCTATCATCGCACTAACAAGATTGCAAAGCAGGTAGTTTGACCGAAAACCGCGCTCCATTCGCATTTTGGACAATCTAGGTCCGTCTGCATTCCGATTTCGTGCTCTATAGGTTCATTTTGTTTCTGTATCATTCAGGTTTTTAATGGAAATCGATACGAGCCTTTCAAAGAACAGAGTTTAGCAAGTGGAACAGGTATGAAGCACAAAATTATGATGAAAGTTTTATACTATGTGCATGTTGTGTATAGATTTGGGAAACACGAGATAGATCCCTTAGATTGTCAAACGTGGAAGTATTTCTAGCAACACTACTCTGCCTATCAACATCTTGCGTTAGATATTGTAATACGTAACTGATAACTTATTTAGGGAATATATAGATAAGTTTTGAGTCATTCGTAGTTATAAAAACCGATAGTCTCTCTTAACTTAGCTTATAATACACTCAGTCGTGGGTGCTTTAAAATAATCACTTTATTTAAATGTGCATGTGCTATATAAATTATACAGACTATCACGAATATATTACAATGACTAATTAGAACAATTAGTATTTAACATATCTTAAACGATATTGACCATATGTACTACATCTGCTTTACAAAATTATCCACACCATTAAGTTAAGTGTGTATTTTGCCACTCCCAAGAAGTGTTTAAGAGGGTAGATAACGTGACCAGTACTCGTTACTATAAATTTGGCAACTTTTCTATAGCGGTCAGTTGAAAGGTTGCTTTTTGCCAGTACATTATTAATTATTGTAGTTATGATTTTTTCCTCAAGATGAAATTGCTAACTTACCACAGGAAAAAAGTTCTATTAGCTATATCAGTGATCTGGTATAAAAAAGATTTTTTCACCGAGGCTATTTATCATATAGCTATTTTAGACTGCTTTTTGCAGTTTGCTAAACTTTCTATCATCGCACTAACAAGATTGCAAAGCAGGTAGTTTGACCGAAAACCGCGCTCCATTCGCATTTTGGACAATCTAGGTCCGTCTGCAATCCGATTTCGTGCTCTATAGGTTCATTTTGTTTCTGTATCATTCAGGTTTTTAATGGAAATCGATACGAGCCTTTCAAAGAACAGAGTTTAGCAAGTGGGAACAGGTATGAAGCACAAAATTATGATGAAAGTTTTATACTATGTGCATGTTGTGTATAGATTTGGGAAACACGAGATAGATCCCTTAGATTGTCAAACGTGGAAGTATTTCTAGCAACACTACTCTGCCTATCAACATCTTGCGTTAGATATTGTAATACGGAACTGATAACTTATTTAGGGAATATATAGATAAGTTTTGAGTCATTCGTAGTTATAAAAACCGATAGTCTGTCTTATAATACACTCAGTCGTGGGTGGTTTAAATAATCACTTTATTTAAATGTGCATGTGCTATATAAATTATACAGACTATCACGAATATATTACAATGACTAATTAGAACAATTAGTATTTAACATATCTTAAACGATATAGACCATATGTACTACATCTGCTTTACAAAATTATCCACACCATTAAGTTAAGTGTGTATTTTCCACTCCCAAGAAGTGTTTAAGAGGGTAGATAACGTGACCAGTACTCGTTACTATAAATTTGGCAACTTTTCTATAGCGGTCAGTTGAACGGTCTGTTTGCCAGTACATTATTAATTATTGTAGTTATGATTTTTCCTCAAGATGAAATTGCTAACTTACCACAGGAAAAAAGTTCTATTAGCTATATCAGTGATCTGGTATAAAAAAAGATTTTTTCACCGAGGCTATTTATCATATAGCTATTTTAGACTGCTGTTTGCAGTTTCCTAAACTTTCTATCATCGCACTAACAAGATTGCAAAGCAGTAGTTTGACCGAAAACCGCGCTCCATTCGCATTTTGGACAATCTAGGTCCGTCTGCATTCCGATTTCGTGCTCTATAGGTTCATTTTGTTTCTGTATCATTCAGGTTTTAATGGAAATCGATACGAGCCTTTCAAAGAACAGAGTTTAGCAAGTGGGAACAGGTATGAAGCACAAAATTATGATGAAAGTTTTATACTATGTGCATGTTGTGTATAGATTTGGGAAACACGAGATAGATCCCTTAGATTGTCAAACGTGGAAGTATTTCTAGCAACACTACTCTGCCTATCAACATCTTGCGTTAGATATTGTAATACGGAACTGATAACTTATTTAGGGAATATATAGATAAGTTTTGAGTCATTCGTAGTTATAAAAACCGATAGTCTCTCTTAACTTAGCTTATAATACACTCAGTCGTGGGTGGTTTAAAATAATCACTTTATTTAAATGTGCATGTGCTATATAAATTATACAGACTATCACGAATATATTACAATGACTAATTAGAACAATTAGTATTTAACATATCTTAAACGATATTGACCATATGTACTACATCTCTTTACAAAATTATCCACACCATTAAGTTAAGTGTGTATTTTGCCACTCCCAAGAAGTGTTTAAGAGGGTAGATAACGTGACCAGTACTCGTTACTATAAATTTGGCAACTTTTTATAGCGGTCAGTTGAAAGGTCGCTTTTGCCAGTACATTATTAATTATTGTAGTTATGATTTTTTCCTCAAGATGAAATTGCTAACTTACCACAGGAAAAAAGTTCTATTAGCTATATCAGTGATCTGGTATAAAAAAAGATTTTTTCACCGAGGCTATTTATCATATAGCTATTTTAGACTGCTTGTTTGCAGTTTCCTAAACTTTCTATCATCGCACTAACAAGATTGCAAAGCAGGTAGTTTGACCGAAAACCGCGCTCCATTCGCATTTTGGACAATCTAGGTCCGTCTGCAATCCGATTTCGTGCTCTATAGGTTCATTTTGTTTCTGTATCATTCAGGTTTTTAATGGAAATCGATACGAGCCTTTCAAAGAACAGAGTTTAGCAAGTGGGAACAGGTATGAAGCACAAAATTATGATGAAAGTTTTATACTATGTGCATGTTGTGTATAGATTTGGGAAACACGAGATAGATCCCTTAGATTGTCAAACGTGGAAGTATTTCTAGCAACACTACTCTGCCTATCAACATCTTGCGTTAGATATTGTAATACGGAACTGATAACTTATTTAGGGAATATATAGATAAGTTTTGAGTCATTCGTAGTTATAAAAACCGATAGTCTGTCTTATAATACACTCAGTCGTGGGTGGTTTAAATAATCACTTTATTTAAATGTGCATGTGCTATATAAATTATACAGACTATCACGAATATATTACAATGACTAATTAGAACAATTAGTATTTAACATATCTTAAACGATATAGACCATATGTACTACATCTGCTTTACAAAATTATCCACACCATTAAGTTAAGTGTGTATTTTCCACTCCCAAGAAGTGTTTAAGAGGGTAGATAACGTGACCAGTACTCGTTACTATAAATTTGGCAACTTTTCTATAGCGGTCAGTTGAACGGTCGTGTTTGCCAGTACATTATTAATTATTGTAGTTATGATTTTTCCTCAAGATGAAATTGCTAACTTACCACAGGAAAAAAGTTCTATTAGCTATATCAGTGATCTGGTATAAAAAAAAGATTTTTTCACCGAGGCTATTTATCATATAGCTATTTTAGACTGCTGTTTGCAGTTTCCTAAACTTTCTATCATCGCACTAACAAGATTGCAAAGCAGGTAGTTTGACCGAAAACCGCGCTCCATTCGCATTTTGGACAATCTAGGTCCGTCTGCATTCCGATTTCGTGCTCTATAGGTTCATTTTGTTTCTGTATCATTCAGGTTTTTAATGGAAATCGATACGAGCCTTTCAAAGAACAGAGTTTAGCAAGTGGGAACAGGTATGAAGCACAAAATTATGATGAAAGTTTTATACTATGTGCATGTTGTGTATAGATTTGGGAAACACGAGATAGATCCCTTAGATTGTCAAACGTGGAAGTATTTCTAGCAACACTACTCTGCCTATCAACATCTTGCGTTAGATATTGTAATACGGAACTGATAACTTATTTAGGGAATATATAGATAAGTTTTGAGTCATTCGTAGTTATAAAAACCGATAGTCTCTCTTAACTTAGCTTATACACTCAGTCGTGGGTGGTTTAAAATAATCACTTTATTTAAATGTGCATGTGCTATATAAATTATACAGACTATCACGAATATATTACAATGACTAATTAGAACAATTAGTATTTAACATATCTTAAACGATATTGACCATATGTACTACATCTGCTTTACAAAATTATCCACACCATTAAGTTAAGTGTGTATTTTGCCACTCCCAAGAAGTGTTTAAGAGGGTAGATAACGTGACCAGTACTCGTTACTATAAATTTGGCAACTTTTTATAGCGGTCAGTTGAAAGGTCGCTTTTGCCAGTACATTATTAATTATTGTAGTTATGATTTTTTCCTCAAGATGAAATTGCTAACTTACCACAGGAAAAAAGTTCTATTAGCTATATCAGTGATCTGGTATAAAAAAAGATTTTTTCACCGAGGCTATTTATCATATAGCTATTTTAGACTGCTGTTTGCAGTTTCCTAAACTTTCTATCATCGCACTAACAAGATTGCAAAGCAGGTAGTTTGACCGAAAACCGCGCTCCATTTGCATTTTGGACAATCTAGGTCCGTCTGCAATCCGATTTCGTGCTCTATAGGTTCATTTTGTTTCTGTATCATTCAGGTTTTTAATGGAAATCGATACGAGCCTTTCAAAGAACAGAGTTTAGCAAGTGGGAACAGGTATGAAGCACAAAATTATGATGAAAGTTTTATACTATGTGCATGTTGTGTATAGATTTGGGAAACACGAGATAGATCCCTTAGATTGTCAAACGTGGAAGTATTTCTAGCAACACTACTCTGCCTATCAACATCTTGCGTTAGATATTGTAATACGGAACTGATAACTTATTTAGGTAATATATAGATAAGTTTTGAGTCATTCGTAGTTATAAAAACTGATAGTCTGTCTTATAATACACTCAGTCGTGGGTGGTTTAAATAATCACTTTATTTAAATGTGCATGTGCTATATAAATTATACAGACTATCACGAATATATTACAATGACTAATTAGAACAATTAGTATTTAACATATCTTAAACGATATAGACCATATGTACTACATCTGCTTTACAAAATTATCCACACCATTAAGTTAAGTGTGTATTTTGCCACTCCCAAGAAGTGTTTAAGAGGGTAGATAACGTGACCAGTACTCGTTACTATACATTTGGCAACTTTTCTATAGCGGTCAGTTGAACGGTCGCTGTTTGCCAGTACATTATTAATTATTGTAGTTATGATTTTTCCTCAAGATGAAATTGCTAATTTAACACAGGAAAAAAGTTCTATTAGCTATATCAGTGATCTGGTATAAAAAAAGATTTTTTACCGAGGCTATTTATCATATAGCTATTTTAGACTGCTGTTTGCAGTTTCCTAAACTTTCTATCATCGCACTAACAAGATTGCAAAGCAGGTAGTTTGACCGAAAACCGCGCTCCATTCGCATTTTGGACAATCTAGGTCCGTCTGCATTCCGATTTCGTGCTCTATAGGTTCATTTTGTTTCTGTATCATTCAGGTTTTAATGGAAATCGATACGAGCCTTTCAAAGAACAGAGTTTAGCAAGTGGGAACAGGTATGAAGCACAAAATTATGATGAAAGTTTTATACTATGTGCATGTTGTGTATAGATTTGGGAAACACGAGATAGATCCCTTAGATTGTCAAACGTGGAAGTATTCTAGCAACACTACTCTGCCTATCAACATCTTGCGTTAGATATTGTAATACGGAACTGATAACTTATTTAGGGAATATATAGATAAGTTTTGAGTCATTCGTAGTTATAAAAACCGATAGTCTCTCTTAACTTAGCTTATAATACACTCAGTCGTGGGTGGTTTAAAATAATCACTTTATTTAAATGTGCATGTGCTATATAAATTATACAGACTATCACGAATATATTACAATGACTAATTAGAACAATTAGTATTTAACATATCTTAAACGATATTGACCATATGTACTACATCTCTTTACAAAATTATCCACACCATTAAGTTAAGTGTGTATTTTGCCACTCCCAAGAAGTGTTTAAGAGGGTAGATAACGTGACCAGTACTCGTTACTATAAATTTGGCAACTTTTTATAGCGGTCAGTTGAAAGGTCGCTTTTGCCAGTACATTATTAATTATTGTAGTTATGATTTTTTCCTCAAGATGAAATTGCTAACTTACCACAGGAAAAAAGTTCTATTAGCTATATCAGTGATCTGGTATAAAAAAAGATTTTTTCACCGAGGCTATTTATCATATAGCTATTTTAGACTGCTTTTTGCAGTTTCTAAACTTTCTATCATCGCACTAACAAGATTGCAAAGCAGGTAGTTTGACCGAAAACCGCGCTCCATTCGCATTTTGGACAATCTAGGTCCGTCTGCATCCGATTTCGTGCTCTATAGGTTCATTTTGTTTCTGTATCATTCAGGTTTTTAATGGAAATCGATACGAGCCTTTCAAAGAACAGAGTTTAGCAAGTGGGAACAGGTATGAAGCACAAAATTATGATGAAAGTTTTATACTATGTGCACGTTGTGTATAGATTTGGGAAACACGAGATAGATCCCTTAGATTGTCAAACGTGGAAGTATTTCTAGCAACACTACTCTGCCTATCAACATCTTGCGTTAGATATTGTAATACGGAACTGATAACTTATTTAGGGAATATATAGATAAGTTTTGAGTCATTCGTAGTTATAAAAACCGATAGTCTGTCTTATAATACACTCAGTCGTGGGTGGTTTAAATAATCACTTTATTTAAATGTGCATGTGCTATATAAATTATACAGACTATCACGAATATATTACAATGACTAATTAGAACAATTATTATTTAACATATCTTAAACGATATAGACCATATGTACTACATCTGCTTTACAAAATTATCCACACCATTAAGTTAAGTGTGTATTTTGCCACTCCCAAGAAGTGTTTAAGAGGGTAGATAACGTGACCAGTACTCGTTACTATAAATTTGGCAACTTTTCTATAGCGGTCAGTTGAACGGTCGCTTTGCCAGTACATTATTAATTATTGTAGTTATGATTTTTCCTCAAGATGAAATTGCTAACTTACCACAGGAAAAAAGTTCTATTAGCTATATCAGTGATCTGGTATAAAAAAAAAGATTTTTTCACCGAGGCTATTTATCATATAGCTATTTTAGACTGCTGTTTGCAGTTTACTAAACTTTCTATCATCGCACTAACAAGATTGCAAAGCAGGTAGTTTGACAGAAAACCGCGCTCCATTCGCATTTTGGACAATCTAGGTCCGTCTGCATTCCGATTTCGTGCTCTATAGGTTCATTTTGTTTCTGTATCATTCAGGTTTTTAATGGAAATCGATACGAGCCTTTCAAAGAACAGAGTTTAGCAAGTGGGAACAGGTATGAAGCACAAAATTATGATGAAAGTTTTATACTATGTGCATGTTGTGTATAGATTTGGGAAACACGAGATAGATCCCTTAGATTGAAATTTGAGTTTAAACTTGATGATATTTTATGCTAATTAAGATCACATGTCCAAACAACGATACGGTTTTTCTTATGAATTATCGATGAGTGTGTGATTTTGCAGTGGAAAGATTCGTAGTCGAATGTTTATGGCTTTAGTTAGATGATATATTTATATGGACTGACCTTTCAACCTTAGGTGATTTACAGGAGGGGTTAATGAGAGGAAATACTGTCAACCAATAATTAACAGCTGGTGATGACAACCTTTGATGGTGGCTTGTGCTTCAATCTTTAACATTATTGTTCCCGAGGATCTTCGTGGTAGGTTTTTAGACTTTAACGTCAATGTATTAATGTGCTGCTAGAAAGAATATTCATCAGTTAGAAAAATGAACAAGTTGGGTGCTAATGATAAGAATGATAATATTAAGAAAAGACAACATATAACAACAATTTCTACATAGTTCCTCGGCTGGAATTGACGTCTGTCGTAACGTTGGTGAGCGTTTGAATATTACTACTGCACATGCCACCAAGATCGGCGGCCATGCTACTCATGATTGCAACTATTAGATTCAACAGACTAAAACGTGCGGGCTTACGTTGTCTTTGAACAATGAGATTGATGAGAAATAGGAGCCGATCACTTCACAGCATTGCTCTGCAAAATTACTTTTTGCTGTCTAGTTTGCTGTTTGACTACTAATGTAGTACACTCAATGCACCATTTGGTCTATGGAGGTTTCTTCAGACTGGGTGCATTTCTGCTGGTCGTTCTTCCAGTTTCTTTCAACTGACTTCTTTTTATCGTTCTTGCTAACTTACATTCTCAATAGTGAGAAAAGAATTGGCTCGTATAAACCGCCATTGACTCTTTTCAATAATCGCCTTCCTAGCTCCGCCTTTTGTTTTTTTGAAAATAGACTGTGCTGAAGAATTGCACATTTGCTTTTCAGGAAACTCCATGATCTGGAATCCTATGAGAAAAACCATGAGCAACATGTTACTCTTCAATGATTTGGCTCAAAGCTGAAATTGACTTCAATCTTGGAATATGTGTCTAAGGGCAATTCTTGATTTTGGCTTAAGGAATGATGAACCAGCGTTGGTCTATAGTTAATACTCTCCACTATGGCACATACAGCTATTTTGCTCACATCTGAGAAGCCATAGTTCTCAAAGTGATAAAACTTCTTATTCTAAATCTTTCATCAAAGACGACACGTTTGTACAATACCCGGAGCCAGAAGGTGAAATTTAAAGGTTTGAACCCTTCTGAACTTCACCCTTACAATTACTATCATTTGAGGCGATTATCCAATGATATCAGACATGCTGTTGATCACTGTCATCATCTCTCGTTTCGTGATGGGTGCCCAAACATTTAGACATGCTGATGTGTGTTGACATGATAATATGCTTATGCCTACTGTGTCTTATTCCATGATGATCCTAAAATCATTTTCTGATATCTCCTGGTCTGAGTTGAAAATTGTTGAACCTTCCTCCAGTAGGATTTCAAGTTTTGAACACCTTCCTAAAATTGACGTTGCGTCCAGCCTAGCCTTTAACTGTTTCTTCTTTCCCAGTAAAGGCACAGCATGTGTGATTTCGTATCAAGAACCTCGATTTCGCAGAAGCTTTTGCACATTCTCTTTGTTTACATTACAACGAACCAAGTCTCTTAGAACTCCTTGCCTTTCCAACGGTTATTTGTTTGAATACCTCCTTGTGAATTTCTTCATAACAAGCTCCATGTTTAGGTTGGACAGAAAAACGAAATTGTCCGCTGATACAGTACAAATTTTAAATATTTTGTTGCCTTGGCAACTTTGTCCTTTGCCAATACATTTGTTTAAGTAGTTGTGTTTCCAACTTATAGTAAGTATAATAAGATGAGGCATAAGAATTTGAACCTGTTTTCCACTGACTTTTGCAAGTGATTTTAAATGGATTTATAGCATTGAAATGTGCCACTAATGCTGATTTATTAAAGCTATTGTTTATGCCGTTCATGAAAGTATTATGGTGATTCTGCCAGTACCTGTTATATCTTTGAACTTGAAAACATAGTGCATGATTCCACCGTTATCGATAAGCAACACTCCAAATCTTGTACATGAATTGCGTGCTATTCGTGTATGGATAGGCTAAGATATATTCTCGAATACCATTCTGGAGTTTTGGAGGATTTCTATAATTTTTAAACGTTTGTTATTGTTCATGCACCATTAAATACATGTATCACGTGTCATCTATATATCTGAAATACTTGTGGGGACATTCCATGTGTGCAATACTTGTGGGGACATTTCATGAGTGTAAATACTTGTGGGGACATTCCATGTGTGCAATACTTGTGGGGACATTCCATGTGTGCAATACTTGTGGGGACATTCCATGTGTGCAATACTTGTGGGGACATTCCATGTGTGCAATACTTGTGGGGACATTCCATGTGTGCAATACTTGTGGGGACATTCCATGTGTGCAATACTTGTGGGGACATTCCATGTGTGTAATACTTGTGGGGACATTCCATGTGTGTAAATACTTGTGGGGACATTCCATGTGTGCAATACTTGTGGGGACAGTTTGTGTGTACAATACTTGTGGGGACGGTGTGTAAATACTTATGGGGACACCAATATATTGAGAAGAAAAAATAGTAAGATTTGCTGCATTTATCTTTTTGGTCAATTGTTTGTCAAATTAGACATTCAGAACACAGATGTGTTGATTTAAATTACTATTGATTTTACACGCACTTGTGGGGACAGTTTTACACACGCATCCAACCAACTTGTGAGGACAGCATGAAAAAATTCACGAAAATTTCTTTAAAATGCTTTTTAATGTGAATTCCCTTATTTCAACACTACCCCTACGTTCAAAACGTTTAAAAATGAACTTATCAGATGCCTTTCATCTCTTTCTAGACTCTTAAACTTGCGGGGACACCAAAAGTGTCCCCACAAGTATAGGTGTCCCCACAAGTCGGTGTGTATTCTGATTCTTGTCCCCACAAGTCAGTGAGAACAAACACACACACATATATATATATATATATATATATATATATATATATATATATATATATATATATATATATATATATATATATACAGGTGTAGTGATAGAAACTATCGTGAAGATAGAAACTAGCGCATACAAAATCGTCTGGGTAGAGTGCTCAATGCTAATGCAGAGCGGCATTATAATACACCATACACCATCAATTGGAAAATAATGAAAAAGTCAAAACCATACTGCAACAAAACCAAACGCTGTAATCTATGCCTTTCCGAAAAATTCATCATTATCTGTCACCCTGAATTAAGCTCTCTTAACAAACGCAACGAACTCGTATCCGCCTGCCGACATCGAAAGAAATTTCTCCTTAGTAACACCCATGTAACATGATCTAATTAATTAATTATGCATCTCCTGTATATAGTCCGTCGTGCTGTTGTAATATTATATTATTTACCTGACGAGTGTGGCAATCTATAAGCTTGTCATACGAAACAGTCCTGTAGTAAATAAAATTTCGATGAAGTAACCTGCGTTTTCTCATCTTGTGTTATATATATATATATATATATATATATATATATATATATATATATATATATATATATATACACTGGCAGTCAAAAAGAACTGCTCAAATGTTGCTATTATCGTATGTAGCATGTAGCTGGAATCTTAGCAATCAATCTTTTATTGTACACTGGCGGTCAAAAAAAACTGTTTAGATACAAATTCATAAAGAAGAAGCGAATATTGGAGAGAGCTTCATAGGCATAATTCTTTAATTCCAAGCAATATTTCAATAATGTTATGCAACCTGCCACACTTCCAAGATATTCAAACAATGGTTTCATGAGAACAGGGAGTGACAGAAATGGATTTGCCTGCACAGTCAAAAGACCTTAACCCTATTGAAAAACTGTGGGACAATGTCAATCGGGGATAGTGCAAGAAAGGAATTAATTCATAAAGGGTCCATGATTTATGGGTTGCTGTAAAGACTGTCCATAGGATGAATTTCTTTTGACCGTTAAGATTACCACCTTAACAAAAAGTATGCCACGCCGGTGTAAGGCTATGGCGCCAAGATGGACAATAATCGATAAGTCGCATATATTTCGTATCAAGCCTTAATTTTGCAACTAACTGCGCATATATGATATCAAATCCCCAAATATAATAGCAAACCTACAAATATAATACGAAACTCACAAATATTATATCAAGTTCAAAAATATAATATCAATTTTGCCAAATACAATACGAAACTCGCAAATATAATATCAAGTTCAAAAATATAATATCAATTTTGCCAAATATAATACGAAACTCGCAAATATAATATCAACCAGACACAGTACTAAAATGCGGTGCCCGCAATGCTTGCCTAGAAATAAAACGTCCGCTCATTTCTAACGGCATCACCAACTTACATTCTCTTGTCGGCCGCAGCCTGGTTGGTTGGTACGTTAAGGTCAAAATTGCGCCGTTTTAAAATCTTCAGAAGTAAACTATTTAGGCTAAAAATACTATCTAAAAATACTATCAAAATGAAGAGAAACGTGAGACGAATAAACTGGTGTAGAGCCGGAAACTAGAAGAGCAACGATACTAAGACCGATCCACTTATTTAAGGACGAAAATTAAAAGAGAAAACCAACGATATGAAAGATATCAAAGACCAAACTTACTATTACTAGTAAAGTATAGCATAGTAATTTTGAGCGATTTGTCAACAATTCAATTTCGTTTGTCTTCCAAACGTCATAAATCGCTGCGAATACTCTTGATTAGTAATATATTTAAGACCTGTAAGTATAATTTCTTACGCTGAATCGAATGGTGGTATTTTTGTCCTTCTTGGGTGCATAAAAGCAGAGATACACGCAATTATCAGAGTTTGAGATTGAAATTGAAAAAATAACGTTCCTTTAAAAAAGGAATTTGGCAAACGTACAACAAGATTAATAGTAATAATTAGGAAAAAATTCCAAGCATTCCAAGCATGTGCAAGGAATTTTTACTAGACGATTGAGGAAACGTATTGATGCGAACAAACAAACTCACAGGCAGAATATAATGCGGTGCCAAACTTGGCGCGGGCACCGCAATTTTGCCAAACATAATACGAACTTTTATACGCGAAAAAATTATCCAGAATTTTTTAGCGGTCAACTTTTCGGCGGGAAAGATGTAAATATGGCGGCGGGGAGTGAGAGCATGTTAAATGATTATTTTGTGTATGTAAATCGTGGATTTGATCTTTTTGAAGAGCTTGCCCGCCACCGTTTTACTGACGACAAAAGGTTAGCGGAATTGCTAGTTATTCGTAGCGAGGAGTTTGTTTACGGCTTAATAATTATTGATCGATTGACACTGTGGTCTGAAGATGTTCACGAAAGATTTCAAACAGTGATTGGATGCTTTAATGAACAACTTACAATAATTAATGAAAGGTTTAATTTCTTCGAAGAAGATGAGTATCAGCATTACAAATGCCCTTACGAAAACAACGGAGAGGGACCGAGACATCGGGGTAGACCTCGATTTCTCATTCCTAAAGCTCAAATTGAAGGTTTACGTTCCTTGCACTTTACGTGGAGCAAGATTGCGCAGATGCTTGGAGTGTCCGAGCGAACAATACGAAGGCGTAGGGAGGAGCTTGGAATGGATGTTGGAACAGATAGCTACAGTGACATATCAGATGACGACTTAGATATTTTTGTTAGGCGTGTTCTTCATTTTTCCCCGAATTCTGGTGAACGAATGCTTTTGGGGGCACTGAGAAGCCATGGTGTGAAAGTACAAAGAGAAAGAATGCGAAATTCTGTAAGACGAGTCGATCCCATTAGCCGTGATCTACGGAGAAGAACATCTATTTACTGACGAGTTTACAGTGTCAGGACACCAAATGCATTATGGTAAGTTAATAGAGATAATTTAAAAAATTATTATGTCCCCCTAATTTTTTTTTAAATATTAGCTGATACTAAAGCATCCTTTGTGATATTTTTTGTAGGCATATTGATGGCAATCATAAAATGATACGCTGGAGATTTGTCATCCATGGTGGCATTGATGGGTTTTCCCGATGTATTGTCTTTTTGGCCTGTTCATGCAACAACAAATAAAGCAATATCAATATTCGTATCACAGTGGAATAACCATCCCCTATCAACTGAATGCAACTTAAGTCCTTATCAAGTATGGGTGCGAGGTTTCTATGAGTTTGCCAACTCTGACCATCGTACTGTTAGAGATCTGGTCAACCCAAACACATTAAACACTAATACGTATGGAGTGGATGACGAAGGCCCATTGCCTGAAGTGCAAACAGGAAATAATGTTGTTGTTCCAGAATCTGAAATTGTACTTACAAGGGAACAATGGGCATCACTGCAAACATTTGTAAACCCACTGGAGGAAGATAACGAACATGGCAAGTTACTATACTTAAATACATGTGGAATAATTGACATTCTTGTTAATCAAGATTAAAAACATCACAGTCACACAGTACAGAATGGTTTGGAAAAAAAATACATGTTATATCTATTAGGTTACCCATCAAGAAAATGGAGAAACAGCCATGTGTGGAAATTGCTTGAACAAGATTTTATCAAAATTATTTCCAACAATTATTTCCAGTATATAGTGTATAATGTTCTCCAATTTTTTAGCTACAGTATATTACCTCATACATAAACATTATATTCAATCCTGTTCATGCTTCCAGCATCTTTAAAGAACAATAAAAACTTAAAATGTACTGAACTAGGGCTAGTTAGCCATCACTAGTTTTCACAAATTTCTGGCTGTTGGTTCCTATCTTACAGGTTTTACTGTATTTATTGTACACTATACAGTACTAATACTGAAAAAACCTATAACATTAAACAAAACAATGTTTAAAAACATTCCAACAAAACATCCCAAAAAAGTAGCTATATTGGTAAACAGTTTAGTCATATAAATAGCTTCCAATAGTTTTGGCAACAAAATGCATCCAACATTGTCCTGTATACATGTATATGAATTGGAACCTTTTATTTTTCATAGTTTTCCAAATCCAAATCCTTCTAACATTGCTGAAGTCATTATTTCCTTCATGTTTTCAAATGTTGATGCATGGACTGGAATCTTTAGCACCAACTTGCATGTAGACACAGTTGGACGACACTTACAAGCATCAACACAACCATGAATAAACTTTACTTCAATTTGTTCGGGAAGACCAAGTGGCGGTAACTCGTATGACCCAGTAATGAATCTCACAAGGTCTCTCAATTTCAAATTGTGCTCTTCTATTCCTAAAATCACACAGGAAAAGGAAACAAATTAGAGATTGTTGAAAATATTCACGCATACTACAGTCATTTATAAATGTTGCAGTGATAGTTATTTTTTTGTTAGAGAGCAAATAACATTATATATACATATTATTCTATGTACAGCACTTGTTAAATAAAAGTTATAAAACAATCACTATACTTACCAATGTGGTAAAGGTGCTCAACAAAATCGCAAAAGTGCTTGAAAGTTGATTCCTCGGCCATTCTATCTACTTGTTGTTCACTGTAGATGACTTGCAATTCATCCAAAAATTCTTCTGATGTAACAGTAAATATATCACTTGGAACAAATACTCTCTTAAAAAGCTCTGGATCTTTCTGAATGGCTTCAAGTGTAGTGTAGTTAGTAGACTGGGGACGTATGACGTCACCATACAAATGTATATAAACTTGAATTTATTCTTTATTAAATTATTATGGTATAAGTCAACGTCTATAGTAACTTACAACACCACATATTGGCGACGAGGATATGGGGCGACGAGAATTGTAGAAGAAATGGCAGAAAACGTATTGCCACCGCCTTCTAAGTTCAATATTGAAGCATCTGACCTGTTCACTGAGTGGCAGCAATGGCTAAACGCTTTTAAAATATATGCCACAGCGACAGAACTCGTCAAGAAATCAGACGAAATTCAACGAGCAACGCTGTTGCATTGTCTTGGCCCAGCTACGCAAAGAATCTTCCAGACTTTGCCTGGCGATAAGAAAACGTGCGAAGAAGCTGAAGCCGTTTTAGAGAATTATTTTGCCCCGAAGCGAAATGTGGTCAGTGAGAGATATCGATTCAGATGTCGTGCCCAACAGCGTGACGAGCCGATCGATTGTTATGTTACAGCACTACGAGAACTTGCTAAATCCTGCGAATTTAATGAGCTCGAAAGCGAAATGATTCGAGATCAGATTGTAGAAAAGTGTTATTCGAAGAAACTGAAAGAACGTTTGCTTCAACAGGACTCTCTCGATTTAAATAAAGCTGTTCGCATTGCCAAAACAACGGAGAGTGTCGAGCAAGAGGTCCAGCTAATGACGGGAACAAAAGAAAACCCTATAGTGTTAAATCGTTTGGGCGTGACCGGTGGTAAAAACAAGCTTTATGAAGCAAAGAAAGACTTTTCCTGTTTCAGGTGCGGGAGCAAAGATGGTCACGCTGCAGATAAGTGTGGAGCAATCTCGCTGAATTGCAGGAAATGCGGAAAATTGGGACACCTTGCTCGCGTTTGCCGCTCAAGTGTGTCAAGCAAGAAACAAGCTAGCTCGGAGAAATCCAAAGGAAATAAGAAGTATCAGAAGTCAAGAAAGATTCGGGCAGTAACATCCAGAAATTGGTTGGAAGAATCTACATCAGATGAGGATGACTTTGAATCAGTTCGACGCCTGAACAGTAAAGATGGTTCTGTGCAAGTTACCATAAACGGACAGAAAGTTAGAATGGTAGTGGACACTGGAAGCAAGCAGAACATTATATCATCCAGACTTTACAACGCTCTGTTTAGAGATTGTGAGCTGAAACCAACGAAGAAGAAGTTCATCGCTTATGGGCAACAAACTCCATTGAACTGTTTGGGCTGTTTTCAAGCTTCAATGCAATCAGGTATAAGCAATTATGTAAATGCTAGAATATATGTTATTGAAGGTGAGGCCGAGTCACTACTGGGCAGAGAATCTAGTTTCAGTCTTGAAATAATTAAACAAGTTAAAGTCGAGTTTAGTAATAATCATAACCAAAAGGAAAATAGTTATCCTAGTGAAAAACGTAAAAATGAAAGTATTGAGTCACTATTGCATGAATTTAGTGATATATTTCAAGGTGTTGGTAAGGTCACTGATTATGAGCATACTATCAAGCTCGACCCCGAGGTCGCGCCTGTAAGCCAAAAGCTTAGAAGATTTCCGTTAAGTCAAATTGAAGCAGTAAACAAGGAAATTGATAAAATGTTAGAAGCAGATATTATAGAAGAAGCGCCAGTTAGTCCGTGGGTATCTAATATTGTTGTAGTACCCAAGCAAAATGGAGATATCCGATTGTGCTGCGATTATAGAGATGTTAATAAAGCCATAATTAGGGAACGCTACATTTACCTAAGGTAGAAGACACATTAAACGCAATGCACGGTTCAAAATTTTTCGCTAAAATAGATGCCAAAAGCGGATTTTTTCAAATGAGTTTAGCCGAGGAATCTAGGTATGTTACAACTTTTATAACTCCAAGGGGATGCTTTAGGTTTAAGCGTGCGCCGTTTGGTTTGACTGATTTGAGTGAATCGTTTCAAAAGATGATGGAACAAATTTTATTCGGCATAGGAAAAGTTGAAATTTCTATTGACGATGTAATTGTTCATGCAGAATCTATGCACGAGTTAATTGAACGATTAAGGCTTGTTTTTGAAAGGTTTCGTAAGCGCAATTTGAGTTTGAATCGAAGCAAATGTGAATTTGGCTTGACCGAGATAGCAGTATTAGGGCATGTGATGTCTGCTGAAGGCATTAAGCCGGATCCTAGAAAGACAGAGGCTATAAGACAGACTCCTCCGCCAAAAACTTAGCCGAGTTAAGATCATTTTTAGGAACTTGTGGTTATGTGTCTAAATTTATTCAAAATTATGCCAACATTGTCGAGCCATTAAGGAAACTTACTCGTAAAGAAACTAAATGGGAGTGGGGTAAAAGTCAAATAAAATCGTTTGAGGTTTTGAAACAAGCTTTAAGTAGTGAGCCGGTATTAGCATGTTTTTCAATAGATAAACCTATTTTTGTCATTGCTGATGCTAGTCCAGTGGGACTAGGAGCAATATTGTTACAGCAACAAGAGGGCGAAGAGAAAAAGCCTGTCGCATACATTAGCAAAACACTTAGTGAAGTAGAGCGTAGATATTCACAAATAGAACGGGAAGCTCTAGCTATTGTATGGGCAGTGGAGCGTTTTCATAATTATCTTTATGGTAATCAATTCACAATACTTACCGACAACAAACCGTTGTCAAGTATGTTTAGCATGGACTCTAGAAAAATTTTACCTCCACGAATACAGCGTTTAAGTTGGAGATTATAACAGTATAACTATAAAATTAAACACGTTGCTGGCAAAAATAATATTGCTGATTCGATATCCCGATTGCCTGCTGGGGATAGTGAGACTCCCTGTATTTCGGAATTTTGTGATGAATATGTTCGTTTTGTAGTAAATGCAAATGCAGCTAATTTAGGAGCAATTTCTCTTTGGGATATAAGACGTGAAACAAAAAATGACCCTGTCTTATCTAAATTATGTGATTGTGTTAAGAGTGGAAATTGGTCAGTTTATGCCAAAGACAAACAGATTATGTCCTTGCGTAATGAAATGTCAGTGCATGAGGACATCCTTCTTAGGGGAAACCGGATAGTTGTACCTTTGTCATTACAAAAGGATATTTTGAAGTTAGCACATGAAACCCATATGGGAATTGTTAAAACTAAACAATTACTAAGACAGAAATTTTACTGGGTAGGAATGGATAAGGATATTGAGCAATTGGTTAAGAACTGTGACGTTTGTATAATAAATCAACCATTAAATGCAAATGTACCATTGCAAAATGTTTTGTTACCTGAGGGACCTTGGAAAAAAGGCGCAGTAGACATTGTAGGCCCGATTGAAGACAAATATATAGTGACGTATATTGATTATTATTCGTCTTACCCGGAAGCAGTTGTGGTTACAGATATCTCTACTCGAAATATCATTAGAGTTTTGTCATCAATATTTTCTCGATTTGGATATCCAGAAGAAATCGTTTCGGACAATGGTAAACAGTTTGTAAGTTCCAAATTTCAGATTTTCTTAAAATCTTGCGGTATAAAACATGTGAGATGTAGTCCGTATTATCCCAGAAGTAATGGAAAGATTGAACGTTTCCACCGATATCTTAAAAAGAATTTGAAGTCTGTAGTAGCGGAAGGCAGGTCATGGGAAGATTCGATTAGTCAAATACTCATGGCCTATAGATCTACTCCTCATTTAGGAAGCGGCGAAACTCCGGTAAAATTAATGTTTGGCAGAGAAATTCGAACAAAGTTGCCGGAAATTGATGTGGAAAGCGCTAATCGCGAGTTAAAAGACAAGGTTCACTTAAAATACAAAACATATCAGGCGCGTATGAAAAAATACCATGATAGGAAATGGCACGCATCCGAACACAAGTTTAAAGTAGGAGACAAAGTGTTTATTGCAAATAGGTCACAAGGAAAACTCGAATCGAAGTTCTCGGATATCCCATATGCTATTAAGGAGCGGATAGGAAAAGATTCGTTTAAGGTAGTAAATATTTCAAATGGAAAAGAGTATGTTCGTAATCAAAAGCATTTAAAACTTACTTCAGAAAATAAGGAAAAGGAAAATAAATTTGATGATGAGAATAGTACATATGTAGAGTTTGATATGAATGATTCTGTAAATGATAGTGAGCTTGTCTCTAAGAAAGATAGGTCTAGTGATATTGTAAGTAAAGAAAAAAATTGTAAAAAAAGCATGAAAAATATTCCTAGTTTAGAAAATGAGCAAAAAGAACAGAACGATAAGCTGATAACGACCAGATCAGGTCGTGTCGTAAAACCTAATAGAAAAAATGATTTTCTTTGTTTTCCATGTAAATAGGTACTAGTATATATAAATTGTAGTAGCTAATTAATTTGATTAATGTATTGTTGTAGACTTCACTAATCTAAATCCGCGGAGATGTGTAGTGTAGTTAGTAGACTGGGGACGTATGACGTCACCATACAAATGTATATAAACTTGAATTTATTCTTTATTAAATTATTATGGTATAAGTCAACGTCTATAGTAACTTACAACACCACATCAAGCACTCCACAAACATTTAAGCCTTCTTTTAGCTGGTTGATCATTCCCAATTTAGGCTCAATTAGAGATTTTATTATAATCGATCTAAATATATGATAAATGATAATAATTATTATAAAATAATTATTATGATAATTATTATAAAAAAATATAATATACTATCACCTACACTATAGAATGTACATACTGTATAGAATGCCAAAAAAGGTTCATATAGAAGCCAATTTAAAAATATGTTAAATTATTGATGGACTTGAAGCAATAAAGTAACTGATCTAGCCTTCTTGAAATTACCTGACTAGCTTTTCCTTGCACTCTAAAGTCTCTCTGTTTGGTACCCCCTATAGCCAACATTTGATAACAGATCCAGAACTTCACCTTGCATCAAAATTGATTGCAACTGTGCATCTGTAATAGCACCATCAATCTACAACAACACATTAAATTTAACATATATACAATGCAGACATGCATAAATTATAAACTTGGGATTGAGAGGCAAGTATCACAATGGGATGAACTAATAGAAGTATTGGCATCGCTGTCAACAACATGAATGACATCCTTCTGTTCCTTCGCAAACATAGTTGATTTCATTATTGTCTGTTCATCAACTTCATCAGAACTGTCATCACTGCTTTCTTCATATTTTAAATACATGTCCAGAGAAGAATTTATGTCTGTTGTTGCCCTAATATACAGCGGTGCTTGGCCAGAAATGTGTTTCAGCAGCCTTCCATCGTAGCTCTCGCAATCTTGTTTCTTTGCGCAAATTATTCGACTGTTAATGGCACGCACGAACTCAAACTTCGGTACCTTCTTTGATCGCAACAGCTTTCGTTTAAATTTCTCTTCAAGAATTTCTCTAACTTCTTGCTCACTCATTGTCGGAATTAGTTCAAGTGTAGTAACGAAACCATTGCTATACAAACTCTCTCGTCTTGCTCCACGCGGAACTTTATCAAATTTCGGGCCGGGCAACAAAATTACATCCTTAATTGTTGAACGCTGTTCTACATGTTTTGGCTTCTTGGCATTTGCCTTCGTTGTTTTGGCCCTTTTCCTACTGCGAGGCTGATAGCTTTGGCTTGGTTGGAAACGCACACTCTGTCCAACAATTGATCTGTCGATCGAGTCAACATTAGTTTGATTGTCACGTACAGACTAAGGAGTCGTGTTTTGGGTCCCTGCCGTCGCTGCTGTGCCATTTATTGATGGAAACAGTGTTCTTATTGCTGCTTCAACATTATTATCGGCTGAATTCTGAGTAGTTTCAGTACATTCTAAATTCTGGATGCTTTGTTGAGATTGCTGGAAAGATGAGATAGCTTTAACAAGGTTGGATAGAGCGTGCATATTTTTCCCCGCAATATTTACATCTTTCCCGCCGAAAAGTTGACCGCTAAAAAATTCCGGATAATTTTTTCGCGTATAAAAGTTCGTATTATGTTTGGCAAAATTGATATTATATTTGCGAGTTTCGTATTATATTTGGCAAAATTGATATTATATTTTTGAACTTGATATTATATTTGTGAGTTTCGTATTATATTTGTAGGTTTGCTATTATATTTGGGAATTTGATATCATATATGCGCAGTTAGTTGCAAAATTAAGGCTTGATACGAAATATATGCGACTTATCGATTATTGTCCATCTTGGCGCGCCATATAAGGCCGTCATCAATTATAAGGCCAAAGGAGGGTCAATAAAATATTAATATTTCATATAGCTTAGCAGGTAATCTAGTTTATATTTACTCGTATATATTGTTAAAGGGACAGTTACGTTCATTTGACAGCATTTTAACTTGTTTTGAGCAGTTCTTTTTGACCGCCAGTGTGTGTATATATATCGCCAGTGTGTGTATATATATATATATATATATATATATATATATATATATATATATATATATATATATATATATATATACTGTCGTTGTCAAAAAGGTTGTCCTGAGCAAGTATATGTATATATCGATCACGTGACATTATTATGCATCAACACGCGTGGGATTGTACAAGCGTGTTAATTGCGAGTTTGAGTATAGCAAGGTGAACGATTAGAAAATGCCAAGACCATATTCGGATGATTTAAGGTGGAGAATGGTTTATCAACGACTGTTCTACGAAAGAATCATCGACGAAATTGCAGCACAGCTATTTGTTTGTTCAAAAACCGTCTATCGTACTCTCAGCACCTTTTGGAACACGGGTGATCGATGTGAAGCCTTGCCGTATGGGTCGCCTAACAGCGAGCGTATCTTTATTCCCACACGAAGAATATATTATCATGGACTGTTTACTGCGAACGCCGCAAATATAGTTGAATGAGATAGCAAGCTATATCATTAATGCTACTGGCTCTGCATTTGGCCCGGAGACACTGTGCCGAGCTCTCTATAGACTTGGAATAACACGCAAAAAGGTACGAACATTATGACATTATTTAAGTTGGAATATATACTCAATAGTCAATACCGCACGCTTGAAATCATATAACTATATTAATAAGACGCAAGCCATTCCACCTTTTCTAGTTGTTCTTTATCAACTCTTCAAGCCAGATTTTCTTTTTCAGATACAGAGAATTGCCCTTCAACGAAGAAACGATATTAGGCTACAATTCATGGCCGAAATCAGCCTTTTTGACCCAAACCTGCTCGTTTTCCTCGATGAAACAGGCATTGTATGTACTAAATAATACCTTACTGCATGTAACTGGATTGCACAAACTAGTAGATCTCTTATTTATTTGGTTCTACGTTTTAAGAATAAACGAATTGCTCAGCAATATGGATATAGTGCTCGTGGGATACCGCCTGTTGTGAGCGACTATAGCTATGCACGGTGGACACCGCGCTATTCCATTATTTCGGCAATATTGTGTGATGGACTTCTTGCGAACTGTTTGTTGAAGAATCCCGAAGAAAGATTTGAAACACGCTCCTTTATCCATTTTCTTGATGAACAGCTTTTACCAGCTATAAATCGATTTGATGGGGAAAACCCGCGATCCGTTCTCGTTATATGGTTGAGATTTGAATATAATTAATGCAAATTCGCTGTTCTAACATATGTCTCAAGGGATGACTGAATTCGTGATCATGTTTTGATCTATTGATATCTGTTTAAACAAAACTTGTTGATGCACAAAGATGCAACTGCTAAAACTAGTAATACGCATATTTGTTAACAGATAACCACCCAACACATCATGTACAAGAAGTTGTAGAACGAGTGTACGACAGTCCTGATTTGAATCCTATTGAAGAGGTTTACATATAGCTTGCTATCTCATTCAACTGTATTTGCGGCGTTCGCAGTAAACAGTCCATGATAATATATTCTTCTTGTGGGAATAAAGATGCGCTCGCTGTTGGGCGACCCATACGGCAAGGCTTCACATCGATCACCCGTGTTCCAAAAGGTGCTGAGAGTACGATAGACGGTTTTTGAACAAACAAATAGCTGTGCTGCAATTTCGTCGATGATTCTTTCGTAGAACAGTCGTTGAAACCATTCTCCAACTTAAATCATCCGAATATGGTCTTGGCATTTTCTAATCGTGCACCTTGCTATACTCGAACTCGCAATTAACACGCTTGTACAATCCCACGCGTGTTGATGCATAATAATGTCACGTGATCGATATATACATATACTTGCTCAGGACAACCTTTTTGACAACGACAGTATATATATATATATATATATATATTATATATATATATTATATATATATATATATATATATATATTATATAATATATATATATTATATATATATATATATATATATATATATATATTAATATATATGTATATATATATGTATATGTATATATATATATATTTATATATATATATATATATATATATATATATATATATATATATACACAAAAGAAATACCCTTTCGATCTAGCATAAAATATAGGATTCCGTAAATCCGTAAAGTTAGATATCGTAAAATTCCGAAAAAAATAAATATATTTATTTTTTTCTTGCAGTCCGAATTCAGATTTTAGCGTTTCCTGCAATCTGATTTGCTACGCGAGCAGTCCGTATGAGGCCGTACGGACTGGGCGAGATTTAAAAGCACAGGGCCAACGCTAAAATATGAATTCGGACCACTGCGCCCCCCCCCCCCTCCGCTTTTCTCTAGCTTGAACGCGCGTATGACGTAACGTTTCAGGTTATGGTTTCACAATCGTAACGTTTCAGTTCATGTTTATATCATTAAGAAAGACGGTTTTAATTGGTAAAAATTGATTACAGGTTTGAATCCAATGGCAATGGCCACTCGTGCGATGGAATATGTTAAAGAAAACAACCTCGACAAAGCACAACAGGAGAAAGTTTTAAAACTTGGGACCTGGATGAACTCTATGGGTTTATCAAAGGAAGGAAGATTGCAGTCTGTAACATTGGCAGCAATAAATTGTCTTTATGACGGAGAGATTACCGACCATTGTATCGAAATGCTGAAACAGAAATTTGGAATTAAAAGTGGAAGTAATTCATATACTTCAGGTATTGAAACATTAAACATTTTTATGTTTTCATCAATTATTATGCTTTTATTAATTGAATTGTTCATGGCTGGAAATCATGTAACTATAATTATGTGCAAGTTATATCTGCTGTACCAGAACAATATCAATGACTGAATTACTAAGATTTATGACTACAAAACTACGCGAAACAAAACACAGAATTGTGTGCAATTAACAAGCATCACATATCTCGGCATACGTGTAATCCATGGATAAAATCCCAGAAGCGTAACGAGAACGATGATTGGGGTTAGTGTTCAGTTCTACTTGACGGATTTCTTAGTGAAATTGGGGAATTTTGAAGGAAGGCAATTCAGCCATTGAAATCCAGAGTTTGCCAAATAGGAACATACAAACCGTGTCTTAAGGCTGTTTACATGAGCCCGCTTACCCGAGATTCAACGAAGCATGAGATGATTTTGAGGTATTGAAATAAGTTTTTGTGGAAAAAAGCAAGCAGATGATAATTATTGTCGAGATGACTTCACCAGTGCCAGGATCATATAATTTATTTATTTCCAAGCCTAGAAAACATTTTACGCTTCTTTTAAACTCGGATAAGCTAGGTGGATCATGTATAAACATCCCCTAAAGATCGATTTTGTTTCTTATATAGCTGAACTGGTTGGCCGAGGATATAATATCTTATTGGACAAAACCGTCTCCGCTGATATTTTCAAGTTTTCGGCTGACAGTCTAAAAGGCACGAAGTATGGTTTTAATGTCCCGGCTTGTGCTCAAATTATCAAAGCCAATGAGACCCAGGAATTTGAAATGAACTTTCAGTCCGATAAATTGTGCGTGGAGAATAGATTAAAAAATCTCGGTTTAAGCCTGGATTTTGCAGAAAGCATGCTAAGAATGGCGCCCAAGTTCAGAGCGAGTGCAAATCAGGAAGCAAATGGCAGTAACAAGTCTACGAAGACCACCGATATTTCATTGACAGAACATCGAATTGTTAAGATCATTATTGGAAATTTTGACTCGCAGGAGATCTCCTTCACCAATAATTTTAAGTCCGCTGTTAGAGAATTACCCGATCAATACACGGACAACGAAAAATGCAAGGAAGATTTTAAGAATTTTTTCAATCGTTTCGGTCATTTCGTGGTCACTTCAGCTTATATTGGCGGAGCAGTTGAGGTAAAAACTTTCACCGAAGGTTTAGAATCATCGAGACAAGGTGATGACTCAATAGATGGATCAGTTGGTGCGGATCGAAGTGGAGTTATCGGAGCTAAAGTGGGTCCCAAGTATCAAGTATCGACAGAGAGGGCAAAGAATACTGTCTTGGATAAAACCGAAACACGGTGGTATGGAGGTCGGAGTGACCTGCATAAAAAAAGCACATTACTCTCTGAAGAGAACTTCCTAGAGTGGAAACTGTCCCTCTCCAAAGAGCCAGCAATGTTGACAACTGAAATGACTCTGGAGAATATTTCTTCTGTGGTCGCCATCATTGATAGGAAGAAAGGAGAAGTTTGCAAACAAGCACTGCGTAGTCTTTTTGATGATAAAGATCTACAACCTGTTCGTGATCAAAAAGAGAGATATCAATTGGAGGAAAGAAAAAAGAAGGAGAAAGACGACGAAGAGCAACGTAGAAAAGAATCAAACACGAGGGAAGAATCAATAAAGGAGCCTGATACTGAGGGATGGTGGAAAACCATCACAGGAAAGGTTTACGAAATCGGTGGAGTTGTTGTGGCAATTGGTGTTGGTGTTGGTGTTGGTGTTGGTGTTGTAGCTATATTCTTAATGCGCTGAAATTACCATATATGCATGTTAATTGTGCATAAATCATAAATCATATAAGTGCAGGACATGTGTAGTAGCAAGTACGCAAATATTGTTGTTGTATAGGTAATTTACATATCAACTTAGTTTTAGCTATTTTAGTTTTTAGGTCTAGTTAATAAATTGACTAGCTTTGATACAGTTTCAACGCAGTAATCAGCGCTTTCCATGTGATTAAACTTCATCATCGAGGTACAGATCGGCCCAGATCACATTCTTCTGCTTCTACTGCGACTGCTTCACTTTACGTCAAAAACTCGTCGCACAACCAATGACAATTTGTTATGTACAGCGGGGTGTACAAAAAGCAGCGCTTGATATTAATATTGTTATTAAACGCAAAAGCACCTCTAATTGTGTAGCTCATTGGGACGATGTGAAATAGTCTAAATCTATCCTTTGTTCATGGTGGTGTATACAAACAAGTCTCACAGATATATAATGATCACAGATATATAATGATATTCTACATCACTCACTTCTGGTTTTTGCGACAAGCAACGACTAATGTAAACGGACTCTTGCCTTGGCCTAAATAATTATTATCTTTGCATTATCAGGGGCAGGTACATGAATTAACACTTATATAAGTATTTCCTCAAAGTTTTATTCAGATATATTCTTTATACGTTATGGTTTCTATAATTTCCCAAATCACTAACTCACTTATATTCACATCCTTACCTATTTTCTACTTGCTTATTTGCTCGCCAAAATAATTCTTCTTCAGTAACTGGTAATTTTTTCGTGTGAAGACAAAGGCGATTCCAACATAGACTCCAGAAAGCCACGCTACCGTCAGCAATGCTATCAATACGTCAGAATTAAAACACTAACGCCTGTATTCAAAAAGCTCACTCACACTCATTGAGTGTGACATATAAATTTTGTTAATGCTGATCAATGAGAAAGTTTTTTCTGAATAGATGGAAAGACATAAGGTACTGAAAAGACCCCATTCGGCTGGAAATACCGCCATTGAAACGTTATGATTACTGCGATTTCCAGTTGAGCGTGGAATTGCGAAAGTTTGCTCGTTAAGTTTTGTAGTTTGAAAGCAATGTTTGTGACGTCATCTAATAATGTTACTAGGCGACACGCACCAAGTTGTCAAGGAAAATCACTGGGAAAACTGTCATGACAAGCTCACGGCTATAAATAGGCAATCTGTATAGTATATGTATATAGTATATTTTTGGCTTTTTTGCATTTTGCAATGGAATCATACATACAAGTAAAAGTCGAATATGGGTATGAGAAATGGCTGAATTTTTTTGTGAATGTGGCACGAATTGGTAATGCATGGGGACTATACGTTCACTAACTTAGTCGAAGATATAATTCAGAGATGTTCTGCACTTAAACATCTCAATAAATGTAACATCAGAATCCGTTATCAAGATGACGAAAATTCATACATCAATTTGAATTATGGCGACAACGAAGCGTTTAGAGATATGTGGACGAATGCGCGAAGTGTTGCTGACCGTGAATATAAAATAATGAGAATTAAAGCTAACGAAATTGACTCGCCCTGTAACATTTCGAGTGCACGAGACAAATCCTCTATTTCGAAACTCTCTCCCTCATGTCCAACAGTAAATATAAACAAACACAGAACCAAAGAACCACGAGAACTGTTTACAGCTTCAACCAGTACGTCTGTGGATTACGAAGAATTGTCCGTTAGGCGAAAGAAAAGAACAAAGACTGACTCCTGTCAGAAAACATCTCCTTGCGCTGAAAGGAAAATACCGTCGTTGACAATTGACGATGATCATAGCGTCAGCCCCGAAGTGAGCCCGATGAAAACCCCTATGGATAGACTCCTGCATAATTTGAAGATTTCGATGAATGAAATTTCAGAAGCTCTCGAAAGCAAGGAAACTGAACTAACGAATTTTAATAAATCGATGGAAAATGCCCTATCAATAAACGGCGGAAATTTTCCAATATGCGGCAATTGCCACTTACGAGAAGGGCACACGAAACGAAATTGTGTTCTTGGAGAATGTCGGACAGTAAAATCGTGCGGGCTTATTGAAAAACACCAAAATGAAAAAGGCGAGAGAAGAAAGCTCCAAAGCGAAATAGCAAACCTGAAGAAGAAGCTCATTAAAGCCCAAGATAACTATAAGATGAAATCTACTGCTTATGGGAAAATAAACAACTCATTTGTTCATAAGGTTGAAAGCGATTTGATATCTTCTAACCCAAAAATGTATGTACTAAATGGCTGTAAAAACTGGCGTTGATCAACAAGCATGCAGCTATTTTAGAAAAAGAATGCAAGGGAAGGCTGCCAAAAAAAACCTGAAATTCCAAATCTTTTGAAACACGTGTGTACGAATAGTTTGTTCGAAAGCTCTGACAGCAGCACGGATGATGATAAAGCTATGACAGGATTCGAAAAGAATCGAGTTCAAGAAATAGAAACCCAGCTAGGAAACCGCTTGAACAACATGGTGTTAAATTTCCGGTGGAAAGGAAGACCATGCAGTAGCTGTTGTAAACCCTTATCAACTCCATCGTCCGTCTTACGCTGTGCACCAACAAACAAACAAAAAGAACGGGAACAATTAAATATGGTTCTGCATCATAGTATGCTTGAACAAAAACCATCAGTGTATGCTGCACACGGTCAAGGGGGTATGCCTATACAGAATATGATCCAAACACCAGTTTATTACCCACCGCCTTTTCTCGCTAATAACAATCTGGGCGAAACCGTTATGACCAGCAGCACTCTTCTACATGATACTGAAAATCCTTTAGTTTTTTACCCACCGGTTTTTTCCACTCACAATCCACCGCAATGCTTTATAAGCAACAGCAATCCTCTACCTGCTATTGAACATCCTTTCATTCAATTCAGCAAGTGATGAAACCGGTCATCCTTGCCAAACAGTCCCCCGCCAATCTACAATGGATGAGACTACTGAGAGTAATTTGACGGATAAGGACAGCGATAGAAATGAAACAGCTGCTGAAGTACTTCTCTCTCTCATGAAAATGTAGTGCCATGAACGCAAATGCGATATATATAGCTACATATAGAAGGTAATTATTTATCCTTGGACCTTCGATCGTCATGTTTGTTGATATTCTAGTTTAGCATACAGTGACATTTTGTATCTGGGGCCGGTTGTATCAAGCCCGTTTAGCTTAAACGGTGGATAAGTCAAAATTAAATAACATGAACTCTTACAACTCTCTTGAATGAGTCAACTTGAAATATTAGAGAGCTTAAGCATGCGACGTTTTTGTCAACACGGACGTCACGCGTACAAAATTTTGGCGTTATAGATGGCGTCAGCCGTTTTTGTTTAAAATCAGAAACCGCAGTCCGTGCAGTTTCCCGTCGTAGATTTTAAGCAAGAACGGCTGACGCCATTTTTAGCCGTTAAATTTTGTACGCGTGACGTCCGTGTTGACAAAAACGTCGCATGCTTAAGCTCGCTATTATCACAGATTAACACCCAGACAAAGAATACGTATTATAAAGAAGTGTAACTAGAGATTATTTTTGTGTCCTCAAATTTCCCCCAAATGTACACGTCATGCACACGCCACGACACTTGCTGCAAACATGGCCGCCAGTGAATTTTTTACTATTTCTACCGTTTTAGTAGTAATTTGTTCGCTTTTAATTGATATAAATTAATAAATCTATGTTTAAATAAATTTTTATATCTGCAAATACCAAAACATTTGTGAAATAAGCCAAACGGCAGAGAGCATAAAAGCAATGACGTAATGGCTAATGACGAATATCACGCAATATCACGCAATAAACACTTGACAGCAAGATGGCTGCCGTGGGACATTTTTGTTAAGAAGATGGACATCTGTCCTTCCTTTATCTATGACCCAGATGTCTCACTTCTGACTCAAAAGCGTAAGCGATTCGTCACTGCGCAACGCTTTCTGCGCACGCTTAGCAAGTGATTAGAGGCATTCACCCCCCCCGAAATAAAATTTCAAAATGGAGACGAACTGAATTGAAGTGAAAAACTGCACGATGTGTCAAATGAGTCGGAATATATGTACATTTATTGATTTGTACAGGAAGTTCCATTCAATGTAAAGATATTCAAACACTTTTTAAAAGAAATATGTTTGAAATTATGGAGATTTCTACTGCTTATAATTTTCCGCTCCTACGACAATCGAAAAAAGATAAAACACTCGTACAATATTGAAAACGAGGTACTCTAAACTCACTTTTCCAAAGCGCGTATAGATGATGATGGATTCAGACACAAACTTAACTACACAGTTGCCTTCTCTAGCAAATGAGAGGAGGTTTTTTTCCATGTATAAAATAGTTCGGCTCCATTTTGAAATTTCGGGGGGGGGAATGCCTCTAGTCACTTGCTGAGCAAACGCTTACGCTTTTTTAATCAGAAGTGAGACATCTGGGTAATCTGTGCTATTATGCACTGAATATGTAATTGTAAACACGCAGTATCTTTGTGGTAAGATCAAAAACATTTAGTTTGCTTGTTGAATAAACCGATATAGACTTTCTATTTTCAACTTATCCACCGTTTAAGCTAAAAGGGCTTGATACAACCGGCCCAAGACCTTTAGCAACATGCCCGAACTTTCTTTGATGTTAGAGTTTAAATTTTAAGAACTTTTTAGGGATATTACTGATTTGTGTATTTACTAAATGTTAATGTAGTCCGTTGCGCGGTAAAATCCTTTCATATCGCATGGTTGAATTGTTCCCAGTGCCTCATAAACGCCTAGTTTCAAATTAGTTTTAACTATTTCCCTTAAATTATGACACATTACATTACGAATTTTCGAAAAGACAAATTCCACCGGATTCAAGTCTGGTGAATAAGTTGGTGTGAATATCAACTCTATTCCCATATCGTTGAGAAAACTGTCTAAGGCTATCTCTCCCTCGTAGTGATGTATCGGACAATTGTCCATAACTACAGTATCCCCAACATTTAGAGCTGGTAGGCCTGTTTCAAAATCTCCAGCATTTGCTGCCTCTCCAAAGAAATTCAAAAAGTCAACAGTGTTAGATGCGCCGTCAACAATATTAGCGTACTTTACCCCGTCCAATCCTGCTAGGCAATTTAGTGTTATATTGGGATCCTCGTGGTAATGCTAAATTTCAACACATCTTTTTCCTTTTGGGGCATGTCCATGCGTGCGTTTAGAAGATGAGGGCAATTTGAAACCGGCTTCATCGAAAAATAGTAACGTATATGGATCTTTCTGATTGAGGTAGTTTATAAACAGTTTGGGTATATATCATATAATCTTCATTAAAACGTTCATTTGCTACAGTTGTAATTTTTTTTCTGGTGTATTCGCCTAATGTCAGTCGTCGATGAAGTGCCCTTGACAAAGCTGGGAATGAGGTCCCACCGGCACCGTGAATACCAACATCTCCATGATTTTCGAGTTCGACCTGTAGCTCGCGAAGTGATATGCTGGGATTTGTATCAACTAAAACCTCGATAAGCCTTAAGTCCCTCAGGGTTAAATGGCCTGGGTTTCCTCCTCCTCGTGGACGAGCCTCTGTATTTTTATTTGTACAGAATAAATCCCAGAGTTTTCGCACGGTAGAATTGCTTATTTTAAATTTGTCGGCAATATTTTTGAATTCCCCGGGGAAATTTTGCGTCTCAGGATCACCACCGGATGATATTATATCGTCAATTATCAGATTACGTAAATCGTGTCCTAAACATTTACCGCTCACGAATGTTCTTCCTTTCTTATTTATTTTCTCCATTGCAATCGACAAAACTGCTAAGGTAGTCTATTTATAGTCGTAAAGCCGGTTTTCCACTAGCGATATTTTTCGCGCGAAGTGACATTTCACTTTTGTTTCAGAGCTCTCAACTGCAACCATCTGGAACAAATTGCCCAAATACACAAGAATAAAGGCGCTTCGCGGGAAAAATATCGCTAGTGGAAAACCGGCTTTAGTCACAAACTTGACAGTTTTTCCTTGACGACTTGGTGCGCGTCGCCTAGTAACATTATTAGATGAATTCACAAACATTGCTTTCAAACTACAAAACCTAAGGCTGGATTTCCACTTACAGAGAAATAGTTCGCTAGCGAAATATTTACATATTTTCTTTAGAATTTTAACAGAAAATAAATTAGTTCAACAACACAATTGTTCTCAATTCAAAAGAAAATATGCAAATATTGCGCTAGCGAACTATTTCTCTTGAAGTGGAAATCCACCCTAAAGGCGGATTTCCACTTACAGCGAAATCGTTCGCTAGCGAAATATTTGCATATTTTCTTTTGAATTTTAACAGCATAAATAAATTAGTGCGACTTGACTGTTCTCAATTCAAAAGAAAATATGCAAATATTTCGCTAGCGAACAATTTCGCTGTAAGTGGAAATCCGCCTTAACGAACAAACTTTCGCAATTCCACGCTCAACTGGAAATTGACGTAATTGATGAACTGTCAAGGGACACAAAAATGAGAAAATATTACATGGCACTACTTCAAAACCCATCGAACATTGGTTGAATAATTCTTTAGTGCACTAGAATCGTGCTAAAGTGCAGTATTTGGACGGTGCTTGCGAGGGTACCTAAATATCGAGGCAGGACTCAAGTCAGGACTCAAGTCAGGACTCGAGCCAGGACTCGAGTCAGGACTCGAGCCAAGGACTCGAGCCGACAAGCTCCGATTTAATGACTCATCTACGTCTTGCTGATGGAAACTTCTATTGCCGTCTTTCCCGCGTGCCTGTTGGCGTAAGCGGGTTCTTCCCAGTTTAATGGTTCTTCCCGTGTGCGGACAAATTTTAAGCGCTTTTGTTCATTCGTTCCAGAATAAAGTGCCACGAATGAACAAAAGCGCTTAAAATTTGTCCGCACAAGAGAAAAATTTGCTTACGCCAACAGCCACGAGTGATTATTAGCTCGGCTAGTTGCTCTCGTGTGCGGCAGGTTTTAAGTAGACTAGAATTTTTCCGAATTCGTTAAATGTGATTATTTAAGATACTATTTTTTGAGTCCACAATTTTTAAATCGCTAAATGAATTCAAAAACAGAACTTTGCAAAACTTCTAGTTAGTCAGCAACATTGTATTGGTCGCATAGCGTTAGAAAGGCTAATTCTTTTACCATTACGGTGCATGCACCATTAAATCGTAAAGATTTGAAAGGTAAAACAATGGATAATAGAAACACAATGTGTTTTTATTCTCCATGCCATGGTCAGAAATGAAAATTAACGATTTGCATCCGATATTTTGGACAGCAATTACCTGTTGGTTACGAGTTATGTTACCCCCAATTTTTATTTCATAAAATGATTTATTATAAAATCAACTATATGTCATCCAAATATGGTGGATTGGTCGCATTGCGTGAGAAAGGTTAATTGACTCGGGTCCTTGACTCGAGTCCTTGACTCGAGTCCTTGACTCGAGTCCTGGCTCGAGTCCTGGCTCGAGTCCTGGCTCGAGTCCTGCCTTGAATCCTGACTCAAGCAATAGTATATCTCGGTGCTTGCGACGAACGGCGAAAAACGGCGAACAAATTTGCAAAATATGGCTGAAATCGCGTTATGGCGGGGGGTAAGTGAAATGAAATATGTCGTATCGCAACAAAAGTACAAAACATTGTTATTTCCTAGGAAATTTATAATAAATATTTTAAAATAAGCATGTTTTTTCATCATATGGCAAAAATTTTTAGAAAGTAGGCAAAATTAGACTTTGCCATGTGAATCTGTAATTTTATGCATAATTAGCAGTTGACCTGGAATAGTAAACATTCATTTTCTTTTAAAATATGAAACTTAAATATGAAAAGGCTATTTTCACTCTCCAGTGACCACCCCTAAAAGCAACCATTCTGAACCACATAAACAATTCAGAAAGACTGTAGCTTTGATATTTCAGGATTTAGAGCTATGTCGACTATGCCGTTTCTGGGTGTGGTCATTTTCAGGACTTTCCTCCCGGATTCACATTTTGGCACATATGCCATGTTGACCGCCATGGTCATATTATCCTAAAACAGTTGAGATAATCTGTCCTAAAATGAAATGCATACAAACTCCTTTACAGGTCCTAGACTAAAGGATGTTTTAAGGATGTTTTCTTGGTATAAATGCTTTGTAAATATAAGGAATGTTAGTCTGATGATCGCTTTTTAAAGGCGTGAAACTCGAGTGACCGCGAGCGAATGGTTTTTCAACTTTTTTATCTTCAATTGTATTGTATCACTGCTCTGCCTTTTTGCCATTGAGTTCTCTGTCCACCCATGCAGTGACAACCACATTGTATATATATATATATATATATATACAGTCAATTCAAAAAAGGTTGACTTTTGCAGTTATGTATTTATGTATCTTGGACATTGAGCGCGCAAAGAACTTCGGGAATTTTCATGCGAATTAATGAACCACATTATTTTGTTGCAATGCCGGCCCCATACAGTCAAGATATACGCTGGAGAGCAATCTTCTTAGCCGAAATATTAGATATTGAGTTAGAGCAAGTGAGTTTTTATCTGCAAATATCACAGTCAACAATAAAACGTTATGTAAGAAGGCTCAGAGAATTGGGAAATATCAACACAGCTATCATCGGCCGGCCATACAATTGCATATGTGAGTACAATTGCATACAATTGTGTGTGTTGTAGCTACAGTGGTTGTTATTGATGCTGTAGTAGCTGTAATTGGCTGCTATACACGAGAGCTATCAGCTGAGCTAACTACCTCGCGAGGCAGTTACCTAAGCCCGTAAACTTCCGCACACGAGAGAAACTTGCTGAGCTAACAGCCTCGCGAGGTCTTTAGCTCAGCTAGTAGCTCTCGTGTGCGGCAGGCTTAATTTGCGTCACTGCAGGGTCGACGTTGTTGGATTATTTCGTACTTAGCTATCCGTCTCTTTCTCCAGCAATATATATGTAGCTTAGCTAGAATGACTGCTCAATGCTAATCAACGGGGGACAGTTCCACAGCGAAGTTTTCAAGCAAATACTGATTGGTATACTTTGACCTCTGTTCGTGTTTTTTTTTGTTCGATAGCTCGAATTTTACAATTAATCATATGTTGAACGAAAGCAATAACATTAAATAACTTCCCATGCAAAAAATTCGATTCAATTGTGTTTACGCACTCATGGGCTCCGTATAATACTCAGGCATTCAAATTATAATTACAAGGTGAATTTCTCCTTTTTTTGAATACACCCTGTATAGTAACTCTTTTAACGATAGCCTTACGTCGAAACTTCAAGAAATTCTCTTGTAAACCCTAGGCAGTTGCTGAACCTATTTCATGAAATGATATAGCCCATATTAAACATTAGAAAGTTGAGAAGAAATACAGTACTAAACTTTTCCCATAAATTAATATTTAAACAAAAAGTCATCTTGAAGGAATAAAAGTAAAAGAAAATTAATACAGAGTGTATAAATCATTAAAACTTTAAACTTGAGTCCTTTGAAATTGAATACAACAGGTTAATCCCAAAGGAATCATTGTTTTTTCTTGCCTTATTAAACGCTTTGCTAAAATACCTGACTAATTCATCACATTCTGACCGCAAACATGGAGAAGCAAGCTACAGTCAATGTTATCCTGAAAATCGTGTGTAAAAGCAACAGAACAAAATATAGCACTTACAGTCGCCAAAATGTTCCAATATTCGATAGTTTGAATGAGATGAAAGAGTATTTGCTAAGAAACTTCGCTGTGGAACTGTCCCCTGCTGATGATGAACAGTCATTCAAGCTCGGCTATATTGCTGGTAGAAACAGACGGGTAGTTATGGTGAACGATGGCAACCTGGTTGAAGCATACTCCATGGCTAAAGACGGTTGGATAACGTTGTGGGCAGAGGCTGCAGACTTTCCAGCTAAATCGAATTGCAAGGGAACCAAGAGAGCCCGCTTAGATGAAAGTGATGATGATGATGATAATGGTATACGTGTTTCATTTGAAAAAGCGTTGTTTATAACCTTTCCTAAATGATTTTAGGTATTAATCTTTAAATGTGTAGCACAAACTTCATCTTCAGCAGCCGATATGGGGAGCATAATGTCGCTATTACAAAAGAAGCATGGAGGCGACTATGCCGAATTCAAACTCAGAGTTTGGGCTAAAATGTTGGTAAGTGTAGTGCATGTTAAATGCATTATTAAAACAATGAATTTCAATTAAGGTTCAATAAGGTTGACATCAAAAATCAAATGTACTATAGGAACGCAAAAGAATGAATGCAAAATTCACAGTTTGAAATACGTGTTATACACGTTGGCACAATTTGTACAATGTCTCGGTAATCAATTGATCTGTTAAGCATATTGAAATTTATGATTTTGCCATATCATTCTTTTACCGTTCATATTGTACATTTGCTACTGTCAATGTCAACCTTAATAATTGAAATAGCTGCAATTATTTGAAGATTTTATAAACTACACTACTGAAATGGAAAGCAATCATGCCATCATTATTCTTTACAAAGTTTCACTTATATTGTTTGAAGAGCAACGGCACACACAGCAGTTATGACATGCCTCCAAAAATCCCGTTTTTCACTGGATTAAAGGCGGGCCAGGTACGAAACAATCCAACAGCGTCAACCCCTGCAGTGACGCCAATTTCAGCTGCTACAGCATCAGCAACAACCACTGTAGCTACAACACACACAACAATGTCAATGCCTCAATCGATGGAAGCAAAAGTATGTGAATTTCTGTTTTTTTGCAGTATTATTTTTAGATAATGTATTTCTGAAGTACTCACATTGTACGGAGGCTTTTTCCCAGTGGTAATTAAAGCTACAGCCTTCACAATCAAGCATGATGTGCTAATAAGTAAGGGACAGGGAAATTTAGGGAAGGCAAATATCTCGACTGACCAAACAATGCAATTAGATAATTGCATGCATGCATGTAGCATATGACAAAAGGCTATTGATATATGTATAGCTTAGTCGATGCGTTTTATCAAACTGAAGTATTTCATCACATATTTAGGCAAAACTCCGCTCAATAATAATTCAGCAATTGAAAGACCTGAAAGTCCTCAAAGAGAGTGGAGTTTTAGACGCAGAAGAATTTGAAGCACAAAAAAAAAAGCTTGTAAATGAATTATCAAGTTTATAAAATAATACCAATTTTTACAGATTATATAATTATATGTTTACATGTAGCCAGCGTGATGTATGTAGTTTCTTATTTCTTCATCTGTACTCTGCAGAAATGATTCCCATACCATTAATTCCTGATCTGGGCAATTTTGCCATGCGATGTCGTTTTGGCGAATATAGCTTTTGGTCTGAGCAAAGAGCTCTTCACAAGGCATGAAATCCGGCGAATAAGCTGGCAAGAAAATTAGCATTGCCCCAGTAGCATTAATAGCATCAATAACGTCTTGCGTGTGATGTATTGCAGCATTGTCTACAAGAATAAAAAAGTTAATTACCTTTGAAAATTATAAATTTTACGCAGTACTGTATGCATGCAGTAAGGGAATGATTTACATTACCAAGTATGACAATGGAACGTGGATTAAAACCATTAAACGGCAGCAGGCATGGAGCAAGGATATTGTTGACAAAGGAAAGAAATATTTCGCCATCTACGTGTCCTCGGTAAACACCAATATCTAGCAGGCCTTCCATACATATCACTGGAATTGCGGTTATGCGTGCATTCCAGCTTGTATGTCGACGATATATTCTTGCAGGCTGTCCACACAAATTGTAGCCGTATGTTCGTATGATTCGCTTATCCTGTGGAAATATTTACTTATTATTATGAGTAAATGAATTGTATACTAAATCTCAAGAGACGGTTCGCTATATGTTTGAAATTATTTTCAATACAAAAAATGCTTTTGTCGTTAAACTTACAAAGCCACTTTCGTCTAAAAAAACGAACATTTCTGGGGAGAATAAGCATGTTGAAGCACGAAATTCTGCCCTTGCATCTTCAGATCTTTGTTGTGCAATTTTGGTAAGCTATAATTAAAAGTCAGATTGTACGATTTTGTTAGTTGATATGTAGACAATTCTCTAGAATTCTTTATAAATGGATATTGACTCGTTCGTTATGTCTTGCATATATTTACTAACCTTCTTTCGTGTTATGCCGTTTTTCTTCAAATAATAGTGCAGAGTCGAGCACGCATACTGCGACCCTGTTTCCTCATACACTTTGTCCAGTATTTCGGCAATGGTTTTTTCTGGATATTGCAAGTCAATAATCACAAGCTCTTCGTGAGGATGTATTGATATGCAATTGTATGGCCGGCCGATGATAGCTGTGTTGACATTTCCCAATTCTCTGAACCTTCTTACATAACGTTTTATTGTTGACTGTGATATTTGCAGATAAAAACTCACTTGCTCTAACTCAATATCTAATATTTCGGCTAAGAAGATTGCTCTCCAGCGTATATCTTGATTGTATGGGGCCGGCATTGCAACAAAATAATGTGGTTCATTAATTCGCATGAAAATTCCCGAAGTTCTTTGCGCGCTCAATGTCCAAGATACATAAATACATAACTGCAAAAGTCAACCTTTTTTGAATTGACTGTATATATGTATATATTATATATATATATATTATATATATATATATATATTATATATATGTATATATATATATATATATATATATATATATTATATATATATATATATATATATATATATATATATATGTATATATATATATATATATATATATATATATATATATATATATATATATATATATATATATATATATAGACCTGATGAGAGAGCACTCACTTTGGTGTGGTTTTGAAACAAATTTGTAGTTTTTATGTGTAAATAGCCTTCTTAAACGTTGTATATAGCTCCTTTTGTTGAGCACTTTTATGACAAAGGAAACCACCTACCAATATAATATTATATATATATATATATATATATATATATATATATATATATATATATATATTTATATATATACAGCCGCTAATACTGATTCGCGCGCTTGCCTCTCTTGTCTTCTGCTTTACTTTTCTACCTACCTCCTTACATAACCTTGATTTAAACACCACCAGTAACGCTACACAACCTTTTACTACAAACGCAACTACATAGTTTCTTGAAGAACCCCGTCATACACAAACAAAACCCCTTTTTAAAAAAATGTTATTTCAAACACACCACATGGTTGGCGGTTGTCCAACAAATTCCAAACTACCCCATCTGGTTATTTTTATTTCTATTTCTACGCCCCCCAATTCGCAATTAACTATTCAACAAATTACTCATTATGTTCCCCTTTAGCCCACATACACATAACGTCCTATTTTTTTTCTCTAGTTTGTTTAATTCAGACAATTGTTACAAATTAACTTATAATTATATAAGAGCTACAATATGGTTCCAATTACCTATGTCAAAATATAAAATAAACATTGTGATCCCCCTATAGGGAACGGAGAGAGCGCCACCAAGCTCGCCATATTGTTTAGTTCTAGTTGTAACAATTGAATCAATCTCATACATGTAACCAGAAAACAGTCCCCCTTGTTTATTCACACACCCCTAACACACTTACTAACAAACACAACAATCACTACTTAAATGGAACTATTACTCACAAAAGATAACCTTAATTTTTAAGAAGTCCCATTCAATTCCACAAATCGAAGTAACCCGACCAAAAACCCTACCGAAAACCCAACCGACCCCCAGAATATGTCCATTGATAACCCTGACAACACAACCCCCATCCTTGACATTAACCCATGCCCAATCCAACCCAACCCCCCACCCTCACCTGACATGTCTGACGAACAGATAGATGAATTTTTACGGACTGACGACGGAGACATAACAGACTTGGACACCTCCCTTATTTTTGGCCACAAATTAATCATATCCGATCAGGAAACTGATTCAATAATAGAAGGCCTACATAAAGAAAAACAAAAGCTTTTAAACACAGAAGACGAAAACCCAGAGACAAAAAACACACCCCAAATCACAACTAACCCCCAAATCACAACCAACACCACACCACACAATGACCAACCACAATCCATTCCCAACCCCAACAGCATACCACCACACCTCCTGGAAACATTCCGCATTATTAGCACACAGAAAACCAAATTATCGAAACTCAAATGCACACTTGACGAACTGGAAGAACACAAAAAAGCACAGACACTACCCCCTGGACTAGAAATCACACACAAAAGTAAACACTACCTAAACAAAGACCTACGACAAAGATGGGAGGACATCTTAATGAATGCCTCACAAGAACTACTTACTGTAACCATTGACTATCACAAACAGGAAATAACAAACACAGAGTTCAAAATACAACATAAATCTGCACAAATCAACAACAAATGTGACACAACGACTGCCAACAACATACTACAACAAACAGACGCCATTGCAACCAAATACACAAAACAAGCCTGCCTAGCACCATCCCACAATCGCAACATAAAACTAAAACGACTTAACAACACAAATACCAGAATCACTCCAACAACCTCCTCACCCCATAGGACACCATACACAACAACCAGCCAACCAACCAACAAACCCACACACACACTGACCAACAGACACAAACCAAAACCCCTTATGCAAACCCACACCCCACACCACCACAAACCCGGAACAACTGTACAACAACAGTAACAAGAACACCACAACTTCGAATACCAACCCACTATCGACAACCTAATAACAACAGACACCGAACCCATCAACCAAACAACAATGAGCAACAATCAGCACCCCACATAAACATTCCATCTCACTTGAACTACAACACGCAACAACAAATCCTGGATTTTCTAAGACGCAACAAACCCACACACCTCAAATAACAAAAAAACAGATAAAACTCAACACAGATACAAACAATTACAACAAACGAAACATCCTAAAATATTTGAAAACACAACGGAACACAAATAACAACAGACACAACAACCTCGTACCCAGGGTCTTTTAGCACAGAGAAAAGACCCTGGGTACGAGGTTGCAGACACAAAAGCAAAAATAAACTACATAAAAAACTCAAATATAACTCCCAACACAATACTATTGTCAACCTCTCTAACAAACCCATCTCACATGAAGCACAAAAAACCCTGTCGAAAGGTCTTACCTTTGTCCCGACACCCAAACACACACCATACAAGACCATATATGACTCTTTTCTGAAATATAAAAAAGCATGTACAATAAATATTTCTTCAGAAACAGAAAGGACACTAAAAACATCCATTTAAACTACCCAGTAACTTCACAGCACCAAACCCCGACAACAGCAACCTGTTAGAATACATATCAAATGTACTCTACGATCTCAAAACTGAATTTGGAACACAAAAACAAACTACAAAAACCAACATATCCTCACAAAGCCTCAAAACCATCCATGATCTGAAAAAGGATCAGATGATATACGAAAATGTTGTATAGAATCCTATAGAATATGCTATAACATATTCTAAATCCCATAGAATATTCTATAGGACTTCTTATCCTATAGCATATTCCATTGCCATATTCTATAGAATTTAGAGATGCTATAGAATATTCTATTGCACATTCACATTAAACATCGAATAATATATTCTATAGAACATGCTGTACACAATATTGAATATTCTATAGAATTTAGAGATGCTATAGAATATTCTATTGCACATTCACATTAAATATCCAATAATATATTCTATAGAACATGCTGTACACAATATTCTATAGAATATATGTTATACAGAATGAGACCTTTATGCAATTTGAAATATAACATTTTTAGTACACTATTCATTGGTCGAGAATTATATTCGCATTTTTTGTAAGGTTCTCTCAACATACTTTTAAAGTCTTAAAGTTAAAATTCTCAGCAGAAATCATTCGTTTTGTAAAGACAAATCACAAATATTTCACACATAAGACATATCTCATATCTGTTTCATAATATGCCCGTTCGAAGGTTAGATGGCGGGCGTTTTGCCCAAACAAGGCCGCAAGGTTATGTGGGACTTGTTTAACCGCCACGCATTATTTTCAAATTTTGAGCGCGTCTTTGTATGTAGTTTGTCATCCGTTGATTCAACGTTTTATAACTGATACTGGTAGAATTTAGTGCGTTTTTCTTTCGTATTTTAACATAAATACGCATTTTTGAATTTGTCAAAGAGGAGTCATAGAGGGTGGTGAAACGCGCTGTATATGCGAGAAGAATCAGAAAGATATGGATAATTTTGTGAATGCCTGAAAGGTGACTAGGATCGTGAGAAAGAAAGGCCATGGCAATGAGAAATTTCTAAAGTTAAGAAAATAATCAAAAGTTCATTGACCCATCTACAACAACATGTGTAGCTAAAGTATTGGAATTCAGTGGTGAGTGTGTTTGTATATATATAAATGCTATATGTTTGTATAGGCAACATATGTTCTCTATATACCATTATAATTAATCTCATAAATTTTTATTCACCTTTCGATTAAACTTTCTATTTGAACACTTTATTTACACCTTTTATTTATACCACTATAAATAGAGCCATTCCAACTAAAAATTATTTCTGTCAAGACATTTGCACTAGCTCTAGATAAATTTTATATCATTAAAATTGAATTAAATATAAGCTAGGTCTCAAGTGTTTAATTGTGTTTTACTGTTAAAATTTACAGATTTCCTTTTGTCCAAGCATCACACTAACCAAAGGTCAAAATGGAGCTCTATTAAAGCAATATTAAATGTGAAAGGTTTTGTTTATGCAGTGCCGTGGATGCAAGAACAACTTTGCTCTCATTCCATCACTGGAAAGGCTTCAAATGCCTAGCTTAATTCAAAGAAAAGGATGCAAAACCAGAGCCAGAGAAAGTTAAGAGTATATATGGTAAGCAGTATAATTGTTAGTAATTATGTCTGGTCTAAGTTAATATATCTTATACATATCTTGGTTCAGTTATTGTGAGTTTTACCTTTTCTAGCTGTATCTAAAGTATGGTGCAAAAAGGTTTGAGGGAAAAGAGGCTGACATATGACAAGTTATGGCACCAAAGATTAATAATATTGTGCGAGTTGGGAAAACCAAGTTGAAAGCATCTGGACATCAGTAACTATATGACATTCCATTCTCTACTATTTACATGTTCTGTACATGTAAATATATTTAGTATAATAGCCTAGTTATATTTTTGCTATTTTCTTGCACAGTCATTTTATTTGGTGGGAAAACTGCAGTATGGTAATAATTTTATCTAGAAAATATTGAATAAATTTATACATTCATAAAAAACCAAGCTAAAATATTTCAATTTGAGTGACACCATATTGTTTTCAATTACTTAATGCATAATATTTCAATTGAATCCTCCTCAAAATGTGTGAAATGTATATCATTTTCACTTAACTACCATTTAAGCTAAACAGCCTTCAAACAACCGGCTGCAGTTGTTTTATCCATGAAACAAAATGATTATTTGACAGACTTAATTACTAGAACTAGAGTTCTAGATGCAGATTAAAGTTATATGGACACTTATAGGACTTGTTTTTTATTCTTTGTTGTATAATATATGTATTTCAATTTCTTTAATCTCTAGATTTATTTATATGTAGTTTAAGCAAGGCATTTTCATTAAATCTTTGCATCAATTGAACTTTAAGTAAATAAATTTGTTACATATATTTGGGAATATTTTATTTGTTTGTATGTCTCACTCTTGGCAAAAAGAAGTTTTGATTACATTGTTATAAAGTAATATATTTCAAAGTCGAAACATGGACGAATGTTGAATACACCATTTATCATCCAATAGCATATTTAATAGATTATCCTATAAAATATACTATAGAATACATATTCTATGGAACATTTTATCGCATATTCAATAGGATCATTAATGGAATATTCCATAGATTGAAAATATTTTATGGAACATTTCATAGAATATGTGTTAGAATGTTCCATAGAATATCATAGAATATGTGTTAGAATGTTCCATAGAATACCAGTATTCTATAGAACATTCTAATGAATGTTCTGATGGATATTCTATTGAATATTCTATAAAACATGGCATATGTTATAGAATATTCTATTAAAGGTGCCATAGAACATGTTGTAAAACGTTCCATAGAATAGGTTCCAAAATCCCTTAGAATATTCTATAGGATATTCAGTAGAGAATTTTAATGGAATATTCTATAGAACATTTTTGTATGGACACAGTCTTTTTGGGGATACAGCTGTTTACGCCTTAGACACACGCTAGTTTCCATGCCTCATGTTCTAGTCGACAAAATGCGTTTACGAGTCGACATAGTCTATTTACGGATCGTAAACTAAGAGTCTATTCAATACCAATGGTGCGAATGGTTGCTTACTTCTAACGAATAGAAATGCCTAAACCACTTTACCATCCGTATAAAAAAAATTACGAAACGAACGACCCGTATGCTTGCAACAGTATTGGACAACCATCGGAATCTTCGTGCCATTTTTTTCTTTGCAAGAGGCAGGGCAAATATTCTTTAATCCAGCGCTTCCAAAAGTGCAAAGCGACAACCTGCGCTTGTCTCCAGCGTTTACGACTCGAGATTTCCTTATTTTGAAACACCCCAGGTGGTAAGTTAACACTGGCTCTTCCCAGAAGGAAGTGGTTAGGAGTGATGGCTTGCCATCCATTCACGTCTGAGCTTACTTCAGTAAGAGGACGACTATTCACAAGGAACTCCACTTCAGCCAGAACTGTTGTTAGCACTTCGTCTGTCACCACTTGATTCTTCAACACGACGTTCAGCGCTCTCTTACATGAACGTACCAATCTCTCCCAAACTCCCCCTATGTGGGGAGCTGCTGGGGGGTTAAACAGCCATTGAATGCCTTTCTGAGTAGGGACTTTCGAGATTTGATCCTGATTCCATCTTCCTATGCACTCCCGGAGCTCCCGATCGGCCCCAACAAAGTTTGTCCCGTTGTCTAGGCGAATCATCTTTGGGTTACCTCTACGAGCTATGATTCGTCGTAAGCACATAATGAAGGAATCCGTTTCGAGTGAAAACGCGACTTCCAAATTAATCGCTCGTGTGACCAAGCACGTGAAAAGGCATCCGTAACTCTCCATTCTTTTCCTCAGGTAAACAACTTCTAGCGGTCCAAAGTAGTCCACACCGACGTTAGTAAACGGGGGGGCGACCAACAAACGATCTCGAGGCAGAGCTGCCATCTTCGGTTGACTTGGTTGAGCACGACGTTTCTAACACAATGAACACTGGTAGAGGAATTTCCTAACTGTGCCTTTACATCGAAGAATCCAAAACCTCTGTCTAAGTTCATTTCTGACGTTATCTACTCCTGCATGACCGAGCCTTTCATGACAGTCCATCACGATCAATCGAGTTAGCTCACTGTCGGATGCTAAGATAATGGGATGGCGAGCGGTGAACGGGATTTTAGCTTTATCAGCACGGATTAGTCCGTCTTCATCGATAAACGGCGCTAACGAAACGAGCTTGCTTTTACTTGAAATGGATCCTTTTTTTTTCTAAGGCCGCAACTTCGGCAGGGGATGACTGCCCTCGCGATTGTTGAATTAATGCGGTTTTCGCTTGCTCGATTTCCAGAACTGTGAGAGGTCCAATCGATCTTGTGGTCTTCACCATTCTACAGTTGCGGACGAACCGTAGCATATATGCCACAACTGAAACTGCACAGAAATAGTTAGAATACTTGGCCAGATTCAAAATTTCCGTATTCTTTTCCGTTGAAACTTTGCTTGACCATTGGACGTCCAATACGTTCTCATCCTTGGGTAACTCACTTTCATTCAATACTGATTTGGTCCTTTTATCCTCCGGCCATGCTTGTTCTTCTTCTCGTAGATAATCTGGACCAGTGAGCCATCGGCTCTCACACTTGCTAATCTCGTGCAGAGAACTGCTGCTTGTAATTCTAGCTTAGGGATACTCAATTGCTTCTTTGGAGCTACCCGGGTCTTCGCTATAACAAAGGACACACTTGCCGATCCATCACCATACGTGAAGCGGAGGTATACCACGGAGCAGAAGGCAAGTTCGCTTGCGTCTCCAAAAACATGTAGTTGAATTGTGATCGGCTTATCATCGATTTGACGGTAAAATCTGGAAACAGAGAAGTCAGCAAGCATACTAAGTTCACGTTCCCAGTCTTTCCAATTTGTAGTTATGCCTTGAGGCAAACAATCATCCCAGCCAATGCCAAACTGCCAGATTCGTTGCAGGATTATCTTTGCCCTTACTAGAAAGGGTGCAAGAAATCCAAGGGGGTCGAATAACGAGGCAATGAGACTCAGAACTTGACGTCGAGTGATTGCCGGGTTTCCTCTTTTCACTTTGAACACGAAACGATCTCGCTGCGTGTCCCAACCAACACCAAGCGCACGTTCGGTGGGCATAGCTGTATACTCATTGATTGCTTTAACTGAGGCGGCTCTTTCAGGCTCGGGAATGCTCACATCACGGTCATTGTAAATCCATTTCGTCAAACGAAATTCCCCTCTCTTGCACAGATCAACCAATTCATTGAAGATTTTTACAGCTCTCGCCACGGTTTCCATCGACTTAAAGAAATCACCATATAGAAGGTTCGTTCGATGGCTGCAGCAGTCTCTGGATACAACTGACTATTGTCCTTGGCATTCCGAAGAAGAGCGTAGTTGGAACAGGTCGGTGAGCACTTGGCGTGATCATCCTCTGGAACAGCTACTTGATTGAACATAGCTTCAATGTCTGCCGACAGGGCAATTTTCTCCTCCCGAAATCGCATGAAAACACCGATAAGAGAGTTCAGTAAATCAGGTCCTGCAATCAGATGATCATTCAGGGAGGAACCATTGAGCTTTGACGCAGCATCGCAAACCCGCCGTACCTTTCCTGGTTTATTGGGGTTGAGAACTGGGTGATGCGGTAGATACCACTGTTTACTCACACGCGCCGCAGCTTCTTCTTCCGACAACTGTCTGATATATCCATTGCTCATATCACTCTCAATCGTTTTCTTGTAGGCTTCAGCCAAATCTGGGTCTCTTTGAAGACGTTTGTCTAGTAGCTTTAGCCGCTGCTCTGCAACATGCCGATTTTCTTGCATGGTAGAGTGCTTATCCTTCCAAAGGAGTCCCACCTCGTATCTTCCGCCAACTATTTTCGTCGTCTCCTCCAAGAAGCGCATAGCTTGTTCATCTTCAATCGAACGTTGGGTATCTATGTCGTATTTGCAACCAAACTCTTCCGTGCGCCACCAAAACTTCACTTTGTTATGGAGTTCCTCATCTGGTGGTGGGACATGTATGGAAAGGATGGTTTCAGAATCTCGAACATGTTCTGGCATAGGACCGGTTATTGTCCACCCAAGCTTTGTGCAAACACCAACTGGAGTTCCCTTCGGGCCAATTCTTGTTTCGATTGGAAGAATGATATCCAGACAGTCACTGCCAATGAGCATTGAAACTTCATAACCATTTGCTTCAACAATATCCACGTCCTTTAGATGAGACCACTTGGATTTCAAATCTGTTAAATTGATACTTTTCTGCGGAACATTTAACGAGTCCACTACTAACGCGCTACTGACATCATAGCGTGGTGAAACTTTGTTGACTCGGCTGACTTGCATGTTTACTCGCTTGGAAATGAGTTCAGATTGTCCTTGAATCCCATTCAAGACTATTCGCTCCTGCAAGCCTTCAAGACTAAGCTTGTCTGCAGTACTTGCTAGAACCAGACTACAAGTACTATCATTATCTAACATTGCAATAGTGTACAAGCGACCGTGGCAGTGGGTTGGTGTGCTCAGATGCTGCGCTAACGTTTTCTTGTCTGGATTGACCACCATCAGGTCCCTTTGTTCTGTCATCTTGGGGTTTAGGCGGCTCTTTATGCAAGAACTTGTGATGATAGCGTGTTCAACCTTCTGAGGAGCATTGCTTGCGAGAGGTACATTCTTTTTACCAATGCTGCTTTCCCAAACAACAAAAGCAAAGTTTATGCCTTTTCACTTGCTTTACACGATCATCCACACTCAAGGCCAAAAATTTAAGACAACTGGTAAGGTCGTGTTGGATTCCATCCATCATGATACATGACAAGACTGATTCTTGGTTCTTACCATCACCTCGTCGCGGGGTTTTGGTTTTGCTAAACTTGTTATACCCTAAAGGTAACTTTGCATGGCATTCATTGTAAACTTCTGCCCGATCCTTTAGCCAACTAGCAAATTGGGTCAGGGTGGGATGTTGCAGGCTTTTAGATTTGACATGTTCCTTCCATTTTACAAACAGTTCCTTTGACAGTTTGTGGGTAGCAAGGAAAAGGTTGGACTGTGCAGATAAGTCATTATCATAACCAAGTCTTGTAAAAGTCCAAACTGTCGATGACACAAGGTCAGAATAACTACGAACACTCGGAGGGTTATCATCTTGTACTCGATTACAGGTTCTCAGCTTATCAAGGGTTGTTTTCACTATCAGAGAGGGTTTTCCAAATCTAGAATCAAGTTCTTCCAATGCTTTACCATATGATTCCCCAGCATACCCATAGCCTTCTATTGCAGTCTTTGCCTTCCCAGAGACTGAAATTTGGAGGTGATGCATTTTTGCATTTTGGGAAATACTTGAATCATGAATAATGGACTTAAACATAGAAGACCAATCTGGCCATCGAAGAGGATCACCATCAAAACTAGTCAGCTGTAGCTTAGGGAAATTACCACGAGTTGACTGGACTTTAACGGTAGGGGCATCGTTACCACTAACCATAGGATTACTCTGACTTACTTGTGCTATCCAAGAAGTATTTGGTGACTTTTCCATTGGACTGGAATGCTTTGCCAATCGCTCTTCACTCTTTGCAACTTCTTGCAAAACATCTTTATTTTCAAACTCACCAGCAAAATCATTTAGTCTATTCTCCAAACTCTCAGGATCTTTGGCATTTTCAAGAATCTCAGCTTCAGCATGCAAACGAATCGCCTCATTTCTTGCTTCTTGGACCTTTCGTCGTTCTTCTGCTTCTAGACGTGCTCTTTCAGCCATTTCCTTCGCCTTTGCTACCTTTTCATCGAGTTCCAGCTGCCTTTCCAATTCTTCCTTTCTTAATTTCTCTTCCTCTTCTAACTGTTTCGCTTTAAGTTCAGCTGCAGCAGCTTTAGCACGAGTTTCTGCTGCTTTTGAACTGGACGAGACACTGGAAGAATGCACTGATGGTAAACATACACTAGGAACATTTTTTGCTGCGGAAGTTCCAGCCACTGAAACTTCTTCGAGCTTTCGTTCATCTAAGTGATTTTCGGCCGTTAATTTTGCGTCTTCTACTCTCTCTAGTTGCTCCTCGTACCAAAAGAGTACAGATTCGTGTTCATTTTCTTGTACAAGCGTGAGAAGATGATCATTTAAAGCTTCAGCTTCCTTTAAATACACCATTAAATTGTTAACATATCCTTTTATCACGGTTTTTCCACAATTTTCTAACAAAAGTTTGTCTAACTTACTCAAGGTCGTTGTAATTCGTCGTTTCAGCACAGAACGTTTGCTTCTGATACCAGCAGTCTCCAAACTACCCTTAGTTTGGCCAATATGCTGCAACGATTGCTCAGAAACGCCTTCTTGCACCTCAGAAACACCATCTTGCACACCATCAATAGTGTTTAAATGTAGCCATCCTCGATAAGTACTGTAACTACTGTTTCAATCCGGTTACGAAAGACCATTTAATGTTCCCACCAATTACATTAAATGACATATTGCGGCAAACATTAAATTTTTTCATTTATTTCTCTTAAACAAAAATCGTTTCAATAACAGCAAAAGCTTCTAAAACGTACGACGAACGTTTTTTACATCCGGGAGAGTGAATACATAATTGTTTACTTAAGGTGTCCACGTGTAGTTCTAACAACCTTGATGAGGCAGCAATATCACCAGTGCGATAGCCGATAGGATTGTTTCGACTTCAATCCGATGTCCTGCGCGACTGGATGGAGGATCCTACCGAAAAACTGCAACAGGGGAAAAACAGTGCTTCACACCCTTAACACTATCACCAAAAAACTGAAAACACCGACGATATTTTGACCGAGTAAGAGCATTTCATTAAGTAGCTGGTACATCGCTATAGCAAAATGATTATTCTCATGTTGATAATGCATGTGTATCATTTTATGAATCAATATTGTGATCGGCTTCCTCTGTGTAAGCAACCGAGCAAGTTGAAAAATTAACTTGACCACGGTTGGAATTCAGCCTGCAACCTGATGCTTTGGGTCCGAGGCGCTAAATACTGCTTGTGCATGCATTGCAATAGGAAATGAACAATTTTTGCAACTCTGCGTTCAGGAGTTGTTGAGATGACGAAGTCTATATAATTCAACACCTCAATTACGTCACAGACCACGTACGCAACGTAATTGTCTAGTGTTTTACACAAATTAATTGCTTTTTTGGCTTGCGAATGTAGAAAAATTGAGCACGAACTTTTAGAGCGGGAATGCACAATGCACACAAGTGGAAAATTGTTTGCCAACTAGTTGTTGTTTCAAAAGAAGAAAAAACAGACGATGAAAAGACAAACAACACAGACCGAAATGGAGGCTCATGCATGTGAGTTTTAGTTTGCGTAGTGCGCACAATCAATGGTAAGGGGAGTACGAGTTTCCTCATTGAACTCGCGTCTTGTTATGTTGTAATATGTAAACGATTATTTAAACCCGAGTCAGGTTGATCCAATCAATGCTAATGAGTTTTCTTGTTCAATATTCTCTGCATATTTAGGAATGGGGGATGGGGATACTATTGTATCACTTCGCCGATTCATTCGCCGTAAAAGGCGACGAAAACGTAGCTATATACGAAATCTATGTTTTGAAATATAAAGAGGATCAACAACAACGAAATACCCAGATTAATGTCCATATTACCACGTGGAAGCCTTCAACGGAATAAAAACCGCACGTGAGAGGGGTGTTCGGTGTTGGTGGTTTAACTTCTGATTCAGTCATGAACTAAAACACCGCTGAACACCACTAAAATCATCACCCAAAATTTCACAACTCGGATGATATTGTGTCCGAAGGACCGTGATGACAACGAATTTAAACTTTACTCTTACAAAACGATAATCATACTTGCTACATTAGTGCGAAAATTACGAGGATTTTAAAAATTTTATAAAGAAAGTAAAGTTCAGTCCAGTGATTACTATATAATATGCCAGGTGCGCATTACGGTATATGGCGTCACAATGCATGAAACATTCTCCTACGTTTAACAGGCGATTGGGCTAAAATGTAAAATCATTGACATTGTTGATTAAACGCTGCAAATTATAGACTTAGAAGCAAGCTATATAGCTGAAAGTTTAAGGATGTTTCTCATATCTTATTGTTTTCTTGTTTGTATACGCGCGCGCGACGCTAGTTAAAACTTGGAAGCGCATGTAAGGCCGACGGGCGACAAATTGTATGCATATATGTATAACGAGTTAACCGATGTAATAAATAGTATAACAATATAACATACATGAATGCAAATAACTTAAAATGTTACAGCGCGTCTAAAATATACAAAATTTAAATTACTATTAAACTTATGGATCGGTGAAAATCGCGTCGCGTTATTGAATAGCGTCCGGTGTGTATGGATATGGCGAATTTTTTGCGACTAGCAGAAAATGCCGAACAAAATAAATTATTACAACGTTTGTCGATATACAGGTGAATATATATTTCTAATCTTAATTTTATATTTAGACATGTAGAAATGTAACATATCATACCGTTTAGCGGACTTAGTGTGATTTCGTTGTCACTGCTGCTAAGTCCAATTCCAACAGGCGAAGAATACAGGCTAGATAGCTGTGAGAGAACATGCAGGAGTCGTAAAATCCCCAGGAAAGCTCGTCACTAAATATCATCATAAAAATTGTGTAGATATAGACTATAGTTCATATACTATATTCAATTATACAGATTGCTTATTTTTGATCTCTTACCACTTTGCGGACTCCTCGTGTTCTCATGGTCACTGCTGTCTGCTGAAGCCAATACCGATAGGCGAACTGGCTTTTATGGACGCTATCACCTTGTATGACGCTAACACCTCGTTTGACGCTATCACCTTGTTTGACGCTATAAAACCTTGCCAAAATATACTCTATATTCCCTCTGCCAAATACACCAGCAGTTTTGTTCAGCAAGGTTTATTCAGCAGTCAACAAACAGTATTTTAAAAAATGCCTTCTTTCAAATGGTCAATTCGAGTAAATGAGGACAAAGCGTACGTTTTTGTCAACGGTATTCGGCATTCCAAAAATAATATAGAGTATTCGCATGTTCTGCGCGCTGAAGTGGGAAAAGTTAAGAATGGCGTAGCTGTAAAGGTATGATTTTTAATTGTTTGAGTTTCTTACTGTGATTAATATAAAGATAATATTATGTATTAAAGGGTAATATACCTGCTGAAATGATATGCTGCGTGCACCAGCGACCTTTCGAGTCCTAGTTTTATATGTTTGTTGTAAGGAATTGATAACCATATTGGCACCAGTTGAATAAAAATACAGTAAAGCGATTTTTAAAATACTCTTCCCCCACTCACTATAGTCCAGCGCCTAATCGCGCTTTATGGCGTGTCATTGCCTTGAAGTGCAATATCTGATATAGTTGAACTACAAGTAAAATCTCCTAGCGAGGTTTACTTAGCCCTCGCTTAGCGTTCACAAGTCATATACTAAATTAAAAACGCACGCCGTGACATAATCGTTGAAATTCAATTTTTATTATGAAGTATACACTCATCAATTAATATGACTAAAGCCAAGGTTTAGTAATAATGGACTGTTATAGTTTATAAAACTCCATATTGAGCAGTCTGACTGAAATATATAGGTTTATAGTTTTAAATGTTTACCAGATTTCTATCTTCAGGTTACATAGTATAAACTAGAGTACCCATAGGGTAGGGAGTGCTGCCTGTGAGTAAGCCGTTGTCGTCATGCAATGAAAACATTAAACTTAGAAGAACAGAAATCACAACCACCGTAAAATTTTTTTACGTTCAAGAAGAGATTGGAAATATAAAATATAGTACAAAGTGTTTAGCCTCAGCTTATTATCATTATTTAAGGAAAATGACAAAAACAATATTGTTCCAGAACAGAAATGTTCTACAAAACCTATCAATAAATTGTTTTTTATGCAACGTAGCCCCCAACAGAATTTAAATTTGTCAATCATCTTTTTAAATCGCTCGATATAGTTATTAAAACGTTATGAAAATGTTGTTTCTGTTAAACGCAGTTCTTCCGTGTCAATCATCTTTTGCTGTAACGGATACGACGAATCCAATGAGATACAAAAACACACATGAAATAAACCTTTGATGATCTAGTGAGTGTCTTAACAAGACACAAAAACGAGGCGCAAATACAGCACCAAAACAGAAGAGTCAGCAACTGATGACAGATGATTGACAAAATTTCCCAACTCAATGCATTCAATTACTGATGCAACTGAGAACAAAGACTCGATTATATAACAAGAGTTGAAGCCTCACCTTCGGACCAAAATATCAACCTGGAAAAAATAAATGAACAGTTAATAAACGCCGCGCGCTAAACACACAAAACAGACGCAATTTTTAATGATATATTCAATGATCGCTCAAATAAATGCACTATCCCAGTATTTAAGTCATAATTCGGCATAAAAAGCTAAAAGCCCATAGTGAAGTATATCGTTTAACAATATGAATAAAATATCGAATAAAAAGGAACTCGACAGTAAAAAACTCACCAAAATACCTTATACTTCTAATAGTACTATAATATGTAGCCAAAACGTAGAATTTCACCTTCTGTCTAAAATATCAACCTATAAAATATAAAAGAACAGTTAAATATGAATAAAACATTGAATAAATATGAACTTAATTACAAAAAAGTGAAAAAAAACTCACCGAAATAGTTTCTCTTCTTCGAAATAAATTCGCCAAAGTTTATGCAGCCAACACGTGGAATGGTATGACACCGAACTCTAACATGCAATGGGTCAAAAATTATCACCGCAGGTGACAAGAGTATTATGTTTCGTTTATATCGAAAATCTACTGGCACCCTAATACGCTAATACAATGTTCCAAAGCACGTTTTCACCTTTATTCACAATATAAATTATATACCATACACGTGGTATCACGCACCGCACCGCGCAAGGTAAAAATCGAAGCCCTCCCCAAAATACATGAAAGAATTTCACAAACGTGTAACAATAAGGTCGTCAAATTGCTGTTCGCCTGCTAAAATACAAAAGAAATACCCTACATTGTGTTCAGGTGAATGTAAATTATTTCTCTCTCACGCTACATAACATATGCTCTCAGCGTGTCAACTATGGCCGGAACTTAAATTCAGCCACCCCCAAAATAAAATATGTTCCTTCATCCCTGCCACCGGTACCGTCATGCAATGCGCCAAAGACAAATTTTGATTTGCGCCCCCAATTCTAAGTTAGGATATGCTGCCTTGCTCGCTCGCGTCAAGCTCGCTCGCTGCGGCAGCAATGATAGAATTCTGACAGTCTATGATAATGCTCGTGCGAGCTTTCCTAAAACAAGGAATAGCGCCTCGGCCCTCAGAAACCACCTATTTTACGACGGGGCGATAATAATTCGAGTTTGAGACTATAAGTGCATGCCTTTAATTGAATCAGGGCGTATATAAGATAGGGCCAAAGATTAAAAAATGAATGATAGGGCGGTGAAACGGCTATTTGGGCCCTGCAAACCCTGCGGGCCCTGCGAAGTAATTATTCATTTCTACATTTAAGCCCAACAATAACACAAATAGCCTATATATAGTCAATAGTCAATCATCTTGTCAGATAGGACATAGTCAATCATCTAGTCAGATAGTCAGATGGCTAGTCAGAGTATAAACTTTCTGAGTGGTGAAGGTCATTCTGTTCGTAGTGGTTCATTCAACTACCTCAGCGCTTTAAACTTTATTTAGACAATTTTTTTTCTTATTTAAATGTTAATTAGGCTTTTCGTCAAGTTGACAAAAATTTCGAGAAACTTTCTTGTTAATGCAAAATTGAAACTTTTTCAATATGGGAGCTAAAAGGATAAGGTTGATTAGTTGTGTCCCACTATGAAACTTCACACTATCATTGGATCACTAGCTTTCTTCCTTCAGTTTATTCACCTATTCGCGCAGTATATTTTAAAGTAGTTTCCCGTAAAAAACATAATTAAATATTATGCAGTATAACATTTCAACTAAATTGATCTATTTTTATGACTGTTTCAGTTGCTGTAGCTGCTGCAGCTATGAAGAAAGGAAGGAATGTTCTATGTTTAACACCCAATGAAGAGGAAGCAAGGAACGTATTGCGCAAAATTTGTGTCAATTGCAAATGACAATGCATGTGTAACGGGTGGTGACTAAAAAAGTGGACAAATTCAATAAGCGAGACTTGATAAAAGTTTACAGACGAGAAACACATTAAGTATGCTAGCACTCAACCATTGATTTTAATTTTATGAGAATTATTTTACAAAAGTGTTCTGGGCGATGTGTCCGCCGCTTTTCTCAATTTTATCTTGATCGATGACATCATACTCTGGACAACATTCCAGTCAAGTTCACGAAGACATTTTTTAATCCTCAACTTTAGCTGATTCATTGTTTTTGCCTCCCAGCTACCATTATACACCTGTGATTTCAAAATACCCCAGAAATTCTCGATTGGTCGAAGCTGTGGTACGTTTGGAGGGTTGTCTCTTTTTTGGACAAAATGAATATATTCCTCCTCCAGAAGAGCAACTGTATCTTTGGCATAGTGTGACGAAGCAAGATCTGGCCAAAAGATATAATCCCCATCTGCATGATGCTGTTGCAAAAATGGTATCAAACGACGCTCAATACACTCTTTTCGGTAAATGTTGCCATTGATGTTGCCTTTGCTTGGGACAAAAAAGGGTTCGCTGCGGCCATGTTCACTGATTGCTAACCAGACAAGAATTTTTGGCTCAAATTTTTTCCTTTCGAAATACTTGACATCAGATGGCGTTTCTTCTTTATTTTTTGTATAAAATCTATCATTCCCAGGAATTTGAGAATGACCAAATGTAAAATATGATTCGTCATCCATAACAACTTTCACACTTGAAGAAGGTGTCAGCACAGTTCTGATCAGTTTTCTGCAGCACCTTTTCTGCTTCATTTCTTTTTCCTTAGTGCAATCTGGTGCTTTTTTTCTCTTATAACTTTTGCATCCTTCTTTCTTTAGCACTTTCTGAACGTAAGACTTGTCCACTCCAAATTTTTGGGCCAGTTTTGCTTGGGACACCCCCTTCTTGTCTGTTGCAGCCTTCACTAACCTCTTCCTCTTTGCAGGTGTTAATTTCACTGCTTTTCGTCCACTACCAACCTTCCTTTCAGTTGTTTTTCTTACTTGAAAGGTTTTGATAATTTTATATAGACTGCTCCGTGCTATTCCTTGCCTATTAAAGTGCTTTACTGTATATGCAACACCCTTATCACGATGAACCTTGTAAAAGTTCAAAACAAGTTCCTTCCTGTGTTTCAAACTCAGTCCGTCCATGATACATTTGATATGATGAGGGTATCTAACCCATGACAAATTTAACTAAGGTAACCAAGCCTTCGTCCCAGGCTTCAAAACTGCCCTTACACCATTTAATTATGCAAAAATATTATGAATAAATTTGTCCACTTTTTTAGTCACCACCCGTTAATTTGTTGTTTTATAAATGTTTTTATGTAACTAATTACATAATTCTATATATATGATTCTTTGCATTTGACTTTAGTATTTTGGTGGTGATGTGAAGGTCTGCAGGTAAGCTAAATTTTGGCAGACTCAAGTCGCTTTAGGTTCTGGAATTCAGCTACCCAATTTTTCACTGGTCGGTTTCGCTGCATGCATTGTCGGTTGATAAATAAGATTTTAACAGAATCAAGCCGTTTTAGGTGTCTGCTGTTGAAATCCATAAAACGTTGACCACGGACTAAAATTTGGCTCTAAAATCTCATCTCTGCTTAGATGCATTTGATTTATGAATTATGCACATATGATTTAAACAAACAGTCAAACCAATATTTTTCTGAAATTGGGCTACACTCTGAAAAAGTGCTTTTTATTTCAGTACACGATCGGTGACAGTACAAACTGAAATTCAGCCTTCAATCTCAGGACATTTAATTGTTTATAGCAGATTTGTGTCAAACTTAGACCGTTTATGGCGTCTGAAATTTAGCTTCCAAATTTATCGCTTGTCGGTTAACATGAGATTTTGAATTTTTGGCAGGCTGAAACGATTTTAGGTTTCTGAAATTCAGATACCTTCTTTATCTCAGGTCGGTTAATATATCCGATTTTGGCAGACTCAAACCGTTTAGGTGTCTGAAATTCAGATACCTTAATTTATCTCAGGTCGGTTAATATATAAGATTTTCGCAGACTAAAGCCGTTTTAGGTGTCTGAAATTCCGATACCTTAATTTATCTCAGGTTGGTTAATATATAAGATTTTCGCAGACTAAAGCCGTTTTAGATGTCTGAAATTCAGATACCTTATTTATCTCAGGTCGGTTAATATATACGATTTTGGCAGACTCAAACCGTTTTAGGTGTGTGAAATTCAGATACTTTAATTTATCTTAGGTCGGTTAATATATAAGATTTTCGCCGACTAAAGCCGTTTTAGGTGTCTGAAATTCAGCTTCCAAATTTATTGCTTGTCGGTTAACATTAAAAGATTTTGAATTTTTGGCAGCAGCTTCCCAATTTATCATTTGTCGGTATAATTTGGAAAACTCAGATTTGTTTTAGGTGTCTGAAATTCAGATTTTGTTTTTGGCAGAGTCCCTAAAAACTGTCTGCAAAAAACGCCAATTTGATTTCATAAATTTAAATCTTTGAATTTTTTTGGGTTTTTTTCATTAATTTTGCGGAAAAAAAATTAGTTTGGAATTGTTGAAAATAGTTTGGAACACGTTTGATCCCTCATAAGAATAAATGCCCCCCCAAAGTAATGCAACCTGATGGTGAATCAGCTATGTCTGCAGCAACAATAGCAAATTGTTTTAACGAGTATTTTTCAACTATTGGCTCTAAATTGTGCAAATCGTTACCAAGGCTTATAAATCAAAGCACAGTCTTTTCACAAAACAGAACGTTTCACTTTAACCCCTTGGAAGTAGAATCTATTGCAAAACAACTCAAGCAACTTAAGACAAATAAAGCTGCAGGACTAGATAATATACCAGGTCGCTTGCTGAAATTATCTGCTTCGATTATTGCACCATTCCTTACATACATCTACAACCTATCCCTTTCTGCTGGCGTATTCCCATATGAATGGAAAACTGCAAAAGTTACTCCATTATACAAGTCAGGTGATCGAAATCTTGTGGGGAACTACAGACCAATATCAATCCTTCCTATTATTGCTAAAATCATTGAAAAAGAGGTACACAACCAAGTGTATGCGTTCCTCTTGGAACATAAGTTATTAAACAAATGTCAATACGGCTTTCGGACCAAACGTTCAACGAACACGGCTCTCTTATCAGTAGCTGATAAGTGGCTTCAAGGTATGGATAATAGTTGTGTTACTGCAGTCGTATTTTTAGATCTTGCGAAAGCATTCGACACAGTACGACATGCCATCCTTATGGAACAACTTTCGCTTATGGGAATCTCCGGAGCTGAACATGCATGGTTCGGTTCATATCTGTCTCACCGTAACCAACATGTTGTATATGATGGCGTTCTTTCCGACGTTCAACCAGTTAATTGTGGTGTCCCACAAGGATCTGCGTTGGGGCCCTTGTTGTTCTTAATTTACATAAACTCGTTGCCAGACTGTGTGAAGCACGGGGAAATTAACATGTTTTCTGATGATACGGCACTTTTTATCACTGGAAAAGATAGCTTTCAAATCGAGCACAATCTAAACACTGATCTAAAATTAATCTCCCAATGGCTTGAAGATAACGGCCTTGTTATATAAACCCAACAAAAACAGAACGCGCCAAAGACTTCGCCGGTTCCAACCTTTGGAACTTTATTTAAACGATCATAAAATCAAGAAAGTCAGTTCTTCTATATATCTTGGCGTTATCCTTGATAGCAATTTCACTTGGACCCCCCACGTTGACAACCTGTATTGTAAAGCATCACGCAGAATTGGAGTTCTAAGGCGAATTAGACTTTGTTAATTAATTTATATAATTAGGTTTATTAATACTGAGACAGCTAAACTTGTTTATAATACAACCATCTAACCGATATTTGATTGTTGCGATGTGGTTTAGGGTAGTTGCAACACGGCTTCCTCAAAAAAGTTACAAAGACTACAAAATAGATCCGCACGCATAGTTTCGGGGACATATCAAACAATATCCTCCGAAGTCCTGTTGAAAAGGTTCAACTGGGTTGAACTTGAGGAACGAAGAAGGCTCCATAAGGCTAAACTCTGGCATATTCTTCAAAACGAAAAGATGGATGGTGTAAACATCAGTTTAGTTCGTCATGAAGATGTACACAATTATAACACCAGGCACAAAAATGACCTTAAGCTCCCAAAGCCTAAGACTGAATGCATGAAACGTACTTTCCTCTATTCTGGGGCAAAGTTATAAAACAGCCTACCAGACGATGTAAAAGTCTTATTTGGAACCTAACTGTTCAATTCAGTATAGTTATAAATTATAGGTATGCTATTAATATTAGTACTTAATTTAATATAAACTACAAGTATATATACAATATTATTATTAATATTCACATTTAATTTAATTATTCTACATCCTTTTAATATGCAATAGTACTTTGATCAGTAGAAACAGCTCTTTAAATTTATAAATAGTTTAGTCATAATGATAGTTTCATAAATAGTAATGGTAATTTGTAATTAGACAGGTTCACTTGGGAGAACAGTAATTTACTGATTGTGACTCCTGTATAAATAAAGCTTCTATTCTATTCAACCTCTGTGTAAGCAACCGCGCAAGTTGAAAAATTAACTTCACCACGGTTGGAATTCAACCTGCAACCTAATGCTTTGGGTTCAAGGCGCTAAATACTGCATGTGCATGCATCGCAATAGGAAATGAACATTTTTTGCAACTCTGCGTTCAGGAGTTGTTGAGATGACAAAGTCTATTTAATTCAACACCTCAATGACGTCAAAGGCCAATTGTCTATTGTTTTACACAAATTAATTGCTTTATTTGGCTTGCGAATGTAGAAAAATTGAGCACGAGGTTTTAGAGCGGGAATGCACAATGCACACAAATGGAAAATTGTTTGGAAACTTGTTGTTTCAAAAGAAGAAAAAACAGACGATGAAAGACAAACAACACAGACCGAAATGGAGGCTCATGTGAGTTTTTGTTTACGTAGTGCGCACAATCAATGGTAGGGGAGTACGAGTTTCTTCATTGAACTCGCGTCTTTGTTAGTGTTGTAATATGAAAACGATTATTTAAACCTCAGTCAGGTTGATCCAATCAATACCAATGGGTTTTCTTGTGCAAAATTCTCTGCACATTTAGGGATGGGGGGGGGATACTATTGTATTACTTCGCCGACGAAAACGTAGCTATATACGAAATCTATTTTATAAAATATAAAGGGGGTCAACGACAACGAAATACCGTGATTAATGTCCACATTACTACGTAAAAGCCTTCCATGGGATAAAAACCGCACGTTAGAGGGTTTTTTGGTGGTTATTTAATTTCTGGTTCAGTCATCAACTAAAATACTGCTAAACGCCACTAAAATCATCACCCAAATTTGGGAACTTAGATGATATTGTGCCCGAAGGATTGTTTTGACTTCAATCCAGTGTCCTGGGCGACTGGGCTGGAGGATCCTACCGAAACATTACAACAGGGGTAGAACGGTTCTTGACACCCTTAACACTATCACCAAACAACTGAAAACACCGACGACATTTTGACTGAGAAGGAACATTTCATTAAGAAGCAAGTGCATCGCCAGTGCAAAATGATTGTTTTGATGGTGATAATGTATAATTATGAGTGAGGTTTGTGAATCAATACTGTGATCGTCTTACTTTGAGTAACGAACCGGGCAAGCTGAAAAATCAGCTTGACCGTGCACGGTGGGAATCAAACTCTCGACAATACTGCTCCGGAGTCATTTCAACACTACTCCTGAGACTGGTATGGCGAACACCAATTAGTCAAACAGAGGAAATAATGTGTTTGTTCATATAATTCACAGTTATTTTTAATCTTGAAGAACAAAACATCGCGATACATGGGGATTGACACTCATTTGCGATCAACGGCTAACATCGGGAAAAACCTTGTCTGAAGGATGGTGGAAACATTCGTTATTTCTGGTTGTTAAACCCCTACCTCAACTTAACAACCAGCAATTGCAACGAGTGAAGAACCACGTGATTTTCAGCTTTCGTCATTCTTAGTAGTTGAGCAACCACACCCATGGTGGACACCAATGAACTGATTGTTTTCAGGTTTATAAATCAATATTGTGATCGTTTTACTTTGAGTAGCAAGCCGGGCAAGCTGAAAAATTAGTTTGACCAAGGTGGGAGTCAAACCTGCGACTGCTTGTGCATGCATTGCAATAGGAAATACGAATACCGCCCTAATTTCTATGACATTAATATACAAACATATTGTAAAACCTCATTTTAATTTTATTTATTTATTTTGGGGAAGGTTTGAATCCTTAATATTTTACGCGGTGAAAATGTGAACTGGTTTTGTAACATTGCTCCGGAGACGTTGATATGACGAAGTCATACGAAGTCAGTTAATTCGATACCTGAAAGAATGTAATTCAGTATTCTTGTACGTTTGCATGGTGACATCACGTAAGTATTTAATACTGCAAAGCTTTCGGATTTTTGACAGATTGATATACAATGTGCCAGAATTTTAACTTTTACCAGATTTGTAACAATAAACTTCATTTTGTTTCGTTTAACCACGACTTAGAGAAAGAATGTATAGTGACCTTTGGCAAGAGAACTGATTCCGTGGCAAAGCGCCGGATGTGCTTTCAAGAAAGTGACAAAAGTGACAAAAAGGATACACGTACGTGATATATATTGGAAAATTTGGCTTCAAAATTCTGGCTATCCATGTAACTCTTTTTTAGTTTGCCCGAATTTTCGGCTGAACGTTGCTCGAATTTCTTAATTTTCGAATTCTCGAAATTTTGACGCGGCACGAGGTCGATGAAACCGTTGGCACGGGCCAGGAGTGCCAACATCCGTTATTTGTCATGGTTCAACCACTGTGAACGACGGACGGACAGAGATCGACATTTCTATCATTTTGGGAGCTTTAGCAATTAGCAGTGACTACGGGAACGACTATGACTGAGTAGAAGATTCGCCAGTCCCTCTTGTTGTTTGCTTTCGCCATCAATCAAAACTCGTAGTCACATAAAAGAAAGCTATCAGAAAGTCATCACTAAGTCATATGACCAGCTCGAATGGAAGGCGGCCAAACGTAGTTTCTGTGCGCGGCTGGAAAGTTGATCATTATGACAAAACACTCCCGAATTCCTAGCTCGTTCGCCTTGCCCCTGACTAAAGTCTAAACTGGATATAAATGGCAAATGAATTATTTAGCAGCTCAAGAAAGTCAAGCTGGGTAAGTATTTAAGGGTAGGCGATGCTCTAAAGAATGACAACTGCAAACGTACTGAACTAAATGAGGCAAAGACTTACTGAATAAAGGTGCGAAAAGTTTAAGCGATGCCCTTACTGCTATTTGCAATCAAACGCGCCGCGCGCCGAATTTTTATCGTTGTTTACTCGCAGTCAACGTGACGTTTACCCATACTCAACGTTACGTTCAACCCTACTTAACGTTACGTTCACCTATTGCCAACGTAACAATTCACAGGTTGTTATCAACATAAGAAACGCTGTATATTAATTTTTTTTTTACATTTACTGCACACTTTGCCACTCGCCAGCACAGTGTTTACTGAATAAAATTAGCCAACAATAAAACGCGTATGTTTTGATTGGCCAGTTCTAATGAGTTAACAGTTGAAAATTTTTAATATCTAAAAACGTCACTCAAATCATCACTACGAAATCCACAGATACAATATTACAATTACACAAAAGTCTGGACAAAAACATTGTTTATACCTTAAGTTAATTTTAACATGCCGCTTAGTAAGCGTGGTAGGACGTACGAAAGTGGAAAAGCGTTAAGCACAGACTTAAGGAAGGGCATTATCGATGAAATCGTTTTAAATGGGGGGAATATCGCAACGAGATATTTCCCTGGAACGATCATGGATAATTTGAGTTGTCATCATTATGAAGGTGGGGAAATCTTGGAGGACATTTTTCATGAAATGGGTATGAGAATTACTCTACACACCGATATATTCGCCTGATCTTAATCCTGTGGAACATGCTTTCTCGAAAGTTAAAAATGCCTTGAATTTTGACCTTCTTCCTGTAGTCCACTATGACATCAAGTTGGCAATATATGAAGCAATTAACTTCATAAGTTCAAATGATATGCATGGGTTCTACAAAAACACTGATTATTTATTTGTATAAGAGCCCAGAGATAGAAGCAAACGTTATACAATAAACGTTTGTTTTAGACATATATTCTCTCTCCTATGATTGTTTGTAAACGAAAACATACATTAATATAAACTCGAAATACGAATATATATCGACGTTGTCGTTGTTTTCCAACTACGCGTTCTTAATACTTGCGTGGGAAAGTCCAAACCACCGATGCAATATTCATGTGAAAATTTTAGCAATATATATAAAGAACGGGCATTGGAGAGCACCTCAAACACTTAGTCACAAAATTTGGGGACCATTGGCTTACATAATATTTCCCGAAAATTTGACAAGCAATGACAATGGCAACCGCCAATTTTTGGGACAAGAGTACTCGGCAAACCGGCCATACATGCCTTTGTAAGTTATAAGTAATAAGTAATGTAAAAACCTCATAAGGGCTAATAATGCATGTTACAACAATTGACATTGTTATCAGTTAAATAAATATGAAAAACTAATGTGTTCATTTAATATTCCTTCGAAAACTAAAGACGGAGAGGATTCCCTTGATCAGTCACATTGAAAAAAAATCAAACGAAAAATTCAGCCTAATATTATTGCAAATCTGCCTTAATTAATTTATGCTTTCGAGGTGACTGTCAATTGGGACTCGCCCGCCTCTGTATTGTTTACGTCCCATGACGTGAAATGGCAAGTAGGACGTCTAACAAGACTAGTGTCTGTTAGAGCTATGAAAACAAAACAAACTAGGCTGAGCCTAAAACAAGCCAAGGTAAGGTTACAATAGAACAGTAAAATTCTCAGTTCAGTTCAATTGTTACAATTGAACAATAAAAGGTTACAATTGAAAAATAACAGTTTCGGTTCAGTTCAATTGTTACAATTTGAAACAATACAAGCTGCATGTTTATAAAACTTACATATACATGCTGGATAGATTCATTCCTTTCTGTTGAGATTCAGTAAAGCCATTGCTACAGATTCGGCTTCCGTAGTAGTGGTATCCTCAAATACAGGGCTGGCATCATTTGAAACGGATGTTATAGCTGTATCAATCTCATCAGCGTCATTTACTGATATGGCTTGTGAACTAGTGATAGTGCTTGCGCCGGCATTAAATTGATAAACACCAGACTGTCCATGTTGACTATAGTTATAGTTATAGTAAGGTGACACTAAGGATGCAGAATAGCAGTTGTTATAGTTAGGTCTAGGATAATCATACGAGAACATCGGCATTGCCATTGGCATTGCAGCTGGATTTATGGCGCTACGTTGAGGATAACTATCTGCATCGACAACATAATTCTTTGTTTGCAAGCTAGCCTGTAAGGCTAATTCCAACTGATTCTCTTCTTCCTCGACATTTCGTGGCATGGCTCTTGACGTCAAGTCTGTTGATTGCTTACTTACAACCTCTGGTAAGCGATCGTAATAATCTTCATCCTCTGAATCTGATGATATTTGAGGCGCACCAGGAAAATCAATGCCATGTTCTTCTAACGTTTTTTTGGCTGGATTTCCTTTACGCTTTTTGGAGCGCCCAAATGCTTTGCCGTAATTGCTTTCCTTATAATCTTGGGTGGCTTTCCTCAAAATGTTCGACAAAGATTGCTTTCCAGGTATTTTGCCATTCATGTGCTTTTTGCAATAGTTTTCAATAAGTAATGTATGTTTTCGAATTAAGTTCCAGTCAAGGTTTCCCCGCTCGTTAGTATAATCAGCTTTGTGGTTATCAATGAGGTTATTTTCAATTTGTTTTGTTTTAGATTTTTGCACGATCTGGACCGATGACGTTCGCCTTTTAAGTTCTTCCTCGGCCTCCAAAACAACTTTTTCCTGCCTCGAAATCTCCTGATCAAGACGGCGTTTGTTGAATTGCCCTGGATGACGCTTCTCCTGGCCGCAACAGAATACGTCTGTACATTTTTCTAACGTACACTTTTTTTGTGAATGTCCAAACGAAGATGGCAGTTGCCGCAAGTCTTCGCATCAGCATCGCCAGCAGCAACCTTTGCAGCTTCAAGTCTTTGTAGAGTCTCGTGTCTTTCAAGTTGCATTTGTTCCAACTTGGATTTTTCAACATCAACTTTCTTTTGTGCATTATACACGTATGTCTCAAGGGCGCTCAACGGCGAATTGTCGTCACTAGTACACGCGTTACTTTTTCTTGTATCGGATTGCGATGTTTTGGACGTGAAATTTAAGGAACGAGGCTTTAACGCAACGGCACCTTTCCCCTGTTCAGTGTCTATTTTGCGTTTCTTGTCCGCTGGCGATCGGTTTACAACTGGGCAAGGTGAATCCAGCTCAGATACACGAAGCTGGATTTTTCTTACGTTCCTTTCCTCAACAAATTTAGCCTGTTGCAACATTTCATCTACGTTTTGAGGATCGTCTTCTGTCAGGTTAATATAGTCGCCGTCGTCGTCAAGGAATCTAATACGGATCGTTTGTGGTGTGAGATGTGCAAACCCAGGACAGCGTTTCTTGATGTCATCAACGAGATTATAAAATGTGTACGAGCTTGTATCGATATTACGAAAAAAATAACAAACTTTCCCGGACTGTACTCAATTTTAAATTGGTAGTTCACCATTTTGATAAAGAAACGTATGAACGCAGAGGCATGAACGCAAAATGCATTTGCCACGCCTCTCGGTTGTTTTTTAAAAGACGTGCGCGAGGAACACGCACGTCACCGCTAAAGTAAACTATATAAAATCGTTGCTCTATTTATTTTTAATTTGCACCATTTCAAGGAAAGAATTCAAGGGACGACAAAAATTATTTCACAGTCGAAGTTGATCGCGGTAAATCAGTTTAGCACATTACCACCGTGAACAAAAATCAAACGTCTTCCAATATTTAATACTCAAGACAAAAGTCAGCAGACAATGACGTATCTTGTGGTTCGAGGAAGAACAACACTTCGTATACTGTAAAATGTTCGTCTGCTGTAGTATTTATTCACGAAACACGCATAACGTTGGCAATAGGTGAACGTAACGTTGAGTAGGGATGAACGTAACGTTGAATATGGGTAAACGTCACGTTGACTGCGAGTAAACAACGATAAAAATTCGGCGCGCGGCGCGTTTGATTGCAAATAGCAGTAGGAGTGACCGGCTGCAAACTTACTGAACTAGATGTGAGTAACGGCAACGGTCAAGCAGTTGAAAGTGCTCAATATTTAACTTACACGTGGTGCTCTGACATCGCTTCATGTTAAATGCGATGGTTTAGCAGCTGAAAATGCTAAATATTCCGCGATGGCTATTTTTGTCAGTGCATGATCACTGGAGAATAGTTGTATGTGCTTTGTTATTTTTATAGCGCGACTTCCCAAGTCCACCAATTAGATTATTCTTAAATGAAAATATCTACCAATGCGATTGCGATTTTAAGCTGTAGTATAATTACTTTAATTTGACTACCACTAGATCTATTGTAGTAATTAATTTAATCTGACTACCTCTAGATCAGCAACTGGCCTGAACATGTACCGTGATGTACGTCTTCCCCGTTGAAACAAAAGGATTTTAATTCATGCATGACCAGTTAGCTAATAAATGACATTTCGAGTGGTTTATACACACTTCAAATTCAAGCCAGTAACAGTTAATGGAAATGGATGATTTTTTGCACTTCACGCGATGCAGGTAAATTCTATAAAGGTTTTTTTAAAGTGTCTTAATTTCGAGTGGATTATACACACTTCAAGTGGATTATACACAATTCAAGCCAGGAACAGTTGATGAAAAAATGAGTCAACTATCAGCCCTCCTGGCAGGAATCGTAAATTGTTTTACAGGCAGGAATCATAATTGATTTACCCTCACCTATTCCCGGCATTACATTAACTACGCTTGCTCTTTTCAGCTACCCCTGTAGCTCAGTGGCAAGAGCATTGCACCGGCATCGCAAAAGCGTAGGTTCGAATCCTGGTAGAGGACCGATAGTTGATTAATTTTTTCATCAACTGTTCCTGGCTTTAATTTGAAGTGTGCATAATTGACTCGAAATTAAGACACTTTGAACCTCTGGAATTCATACGTCATATATATGTGTCAATTTTATCTATGTAACAATGGCTTTGTTTAAATTTTAATTGTATTAGTGCATTTTTTCGACAAATAAAGTTTAAACTATTCGCAATTGGGTTACCGTTTAGTTCTCCATTTTTCTGCCAGCAAAAATAGTATTACTATCTGCCGACTGTAAGTCCAAATAAATTTTTTTTGGCCGGTGTGACATCCCCCATGTCTCATCCCCCGTGCATGTGTACTGCCCTGCTTCCAGATGCGAAATTTTAATTTTGGGAGATTGTCCAAGCTATGCGTATTTACGAGGCATTTATACGCATTATATAGATGATTTACATGCACATTATACGCATTTACACATTATTTAACACTTATTAAAATTATGATAAAAGTAAAGGTTTTTATGATAAAGATCAGGTTTTCATTAACTACCGTTTTTATGACGTCACATTTCGATCGATTTCAGGTTTAAATTCAAGCTTAGGTATTTTGGTGTAAGTATCGCAGCATATTCATCATTGGTAGTCAAGATTAAAGATAATATCGTAGATGGCGGATCGACAGTTTATTGGCTATTTTTAGCCAAAAGATTTCGTGAACAAAGCACGATATGACAAATCTAAAATCTCCCACTCATCCCCCAACTTAAAAAATAAATTGATCACAATTAGGGAGAAAAATATGAATAATTATAATCTTTGAAATGGTGACATAAATCTTTCACTTTGTAAACCAATTACTGAATATTTAAAAAAGAGTTTTGAGTACATTGGGGCTTCCCTTACAAGGAGCCATGTTGAAAAGCTGGTCATGCCAGCTTTTCAAAAAGGAAAAATGCTCGTATGCACGGCCATCAAAGAAAACTTGCGCAGTCTTCGTCCCAATCGAACGTCCCAATTGAAGTTTTATCATTTTTTGTTTGTTTTCAGATTCTGACGTATACTCATTTTATCATGGTTCATATTATCGGAAAATATACCATATTAATTATGACACCAAATATATCGTAAAACTGGTCAAGAAAAATTCGTGAAATTTTTCGCCAGTTGTACGGAGCTTTATCAGCTATAATGAAACCACACTTTACAAAATCTCATGGAGACTTTCCTGGAAGTTATTAAAATTAGATTGGACTTCTATGAGTCATAACTCATAACACTGCATCTAGGGATCACATGCCCGCCCCCCGAACTTCCAACACACTCAACCCTATATATTAATAATCTAAATAAGATCCAGTTGGCAATGGTCGACTTGCGATTTAAACTTTTTGATTGAAGTAACCAAAAACAAAATAAATCATCACAGTTAGAAAAGATCTTACTTAAATTAGTGCAAATGCAAAGATTGGCTGCGAAACTTGTAAAATACGAAAAAGTCGAAAAATATAGCCATGCGAAGTTGGCAAAATTGTGGAAATCTGTAACTAAATTAGTTACACACTTCTGGCCGTAATACAAAAGTATACAAAATTCGTTAACTTCGCTTGGCTATATTTTCCGTAATTTACAACAGTTCGCACCAAAACTTGGAAGTTTTACTAATTTCAGTAAGAGGCTCTTTCAGAAAATGTCATTTTTATCGCCAAGGTAAGAAATTAGTCTAAAGCGCAAGTCGTCCATTAAAACAAACTTTGTATGCACTAGTACATGTGATCAGGGCGGGTATATGTCCGCCCTGCAGTGATACAACATTCGACTTTCGATTTTAGAAACTGACGGCGCATGCGTGCTTCTATCTCATGTGATGCTAGATCCTAAAAATCCTAGATGCATTGATGCTGTGTAGAAATTTAGAGTTCCAATCAAACCACACTAAGTATTGGCTTGTTCGATAGATAAGGCGGTATATTCCTCCTTCAACAAAACAGCAGTGCTAGAAAGACGACTTTGAACTTCGTTTACGTTGTTGAACAAAAATTGGTCCCTGTTGACGGGGAACTTGAGTGCTTCCTTCCACTGGCGATTAACATTTAACACAGGCATTATAATACGGAATTTGTACAAGGACACACATTGTCTTTAGGTTCAATAATCACTTAGTCTTAGAAATTACAACGTGAAATTACAACGTAAGCATATAAAAAAGAGCATAGCCATGCAAAGCAAACTTTATAATAGAAACAATAATTATTTTAAAAAGTCAAATTAAAATTATGTTAGACATTTTTGTCCATGAGGCATGATTTTTAACTACACACTTTTCCATTTACAAGGACACATTCGCCTTTCACAAGGACACAAATTGTGTCAAAAACACGCGTATTATAATGCCTGATTTAACATTGATAATTACATGCTACGTTCCATCCAAAGAATATGGTCTACAAGTGTTGCAAGATTGGCAAACTACTAAGTGAAACAACAAGTAAGACGTTAAATACAGCTTTTACCGAAGTGTTGGAAAAGTTTAGTAACTAGAGCTCACAGGTATGATTTATTTTAACGCCTAATTTTCCCCTGTATAACTAGCGACTTGGTAAAAAATTGAATATTTTGTTGGCCTAAACGTATATGACGGTGATGTCAGAGATGACTGAAACCTCGACTGAAACGATACTCATAATTGGAGCTGTAGACTTTAGTTTTATATACACTCTGCATTTACCTGTTTCCATATGTGGATAAAAAGATTGAGTAAAGTCAGGATTGGTTGCTTCAAAATAATATGTGATGACAAATGAGGAAACAAAAAAAAAAGAATCAATCCCCGGCCATGCATGGAATTGGAATGCATGCAACTGTAATTATACAGGTAATTAATATTCTGGCTACATCAGTTGATCATTTTTGACATGGTTGTATCTGCATGGGTGCTATATATGTTGAGTTTGCGCTCGATGCCATTTTATTTATGCACACTAAAACACTCTCAAGGTTGAGACAACAAGAACAACATGATACCAAGTTACCAATTGAAGAATACAAGAGTGTGTTTACCTATTTATATGAATTGAGACTGCTTGCTGATTAGTCACATTATAGTGTCCGGTTTGACTATTTATGGTTACAAGTTGCAACATTTACAACAGTACATGACATGACAGTAAACAGATCATTACAACAATGAAACATTTTACTTACATGAGAACATTACACGTAACACTATATATACTTTTTGCAACTTTGTTAAGAACAGATTGCAGATTTGTTAAGAACAGCAAAATGTTATTGTAGATATCGTAATTTATATACTTCCTCATTAATTAATGGACCTGTAAAGGGCTGCATGAGTGACCATTGCATCTAAAAATTTAGCAGCACACACTTTATTTATTTTCATGTCTTTGAGTATAGCAGATACATTTTGCCATGACGCACCACTAGATTGGAATTCAGATGGTAATTCATTCCAATTAGTTAGTTAATTGCGCTAGATGGAGTAGGAAATATACCCTTGACCCTTCTTGTTTAATGCTTTTCTTACAAATTAAAGATACTTCAAATTGTCACAATGCAAATTCTGATTTGAGTTCAGCTTTAAAGTATTTGAAATATTATATTTAATTCAAACTATAATTCACTAATATTTTTGAAATATTTTCTAAGCATTTGTACATAAATATTGTTTATTTTGCACCAGTGGTTTCCAGCCAATTTCCTTTAGACTCAGACCTAACTTAATTAATATGATTTTCCTAACTTTTAATATGACCTAACTTTATATGGTTACTGTTTGAAAAATTTAAGATGTGACATTTCTCATATTAATACACAGTCTCACCTGCAGTTTTATCAAGATTGCCATCAAATATTCCCTTTTCACAATCAATCTTCAATGCATTATCAAAACCTTTCATCTACTATGCTGATCAGATACCAATATTATTTTACCTACGTGAATTTTTCCCATATTTCTCCACCTGGGAATTTAAACTTGCGGAGCCTCTAGCACCTCTGAACAACACCAATCCCCCGCCACTTAGGAATGCCCCAATTACATCAAAACCTTGGAAATGGAACCACTAAATTATAAGAGATCAAATTTAATCAGAATTCCCTGTGTACCGATGAATCGTATTTCCAATTCCTGTATGATTGATGTCTGTTTACTTAACGCAAGATCAATGAACAATAAAGCATTAACTATTAAAGATTTCATTGTGGATAGCGATATTAATTGATATACTGGCACTTAATGAGACATGGTTAAATACAGATCTATGCAATTAACCATTCCACAATAAATAGCTAGTTATATGTCCGACAGGATATCTGTTTCAGCATGAATCTCGCGAGAAAAGAGGAGGTTGGATTGGTATTCTATATATATAAACAATCTTTGAAGCTGAAGACCAAGTCATCCAGGTCCACATCCTATAAATCATTTGAATTAGCGGATTATACGATGAATTATTCAACCTTTACTATTAGAGCGATAGCTTTATAAATATAGACCATCATCATCTGCTGGAAACGGAATGACAACAAGCATTTCCCTGTAAGAATTTAGCAATTTTTTGGAGCAAGAGATTATTAATTTCAAATCAATTATCATTCTTGGTGACTTTAATATCCCTTTTTTAAATCCCCAAATGATGCAGCTGCAGTAAAGTTTATTAAGAAACCACCTCCTCAGCAGAAAAAAATTTCATATCGTAATATTAAAGCAGTGGATAAAGAATGTGTGAAGCAGACATTAAGAGATTATCCTTCATAGATTTTGACGATATTGACAATGTTGCTTAACCTCTGGCTCTTTATGATAATACATTGTCTTCAATTATTGAAAAACACGCGGAACGTAAGAAACGAATTGTTACTTTAAAACCGCCGTCACAATGGTATACGACCGAGATAAAAACTAAAAAGAATAAATCAGTCGATAGCAGAGAAAAATATGTTGAGCAATGCAATGTAGTAAATAACCTTGTCTATCAAACTAAAATGTAATTCTATAATAAACTTATAGATGAAAATGCCGACAACCAAGCGGTCTGGTTTAATACAGTCGATAAGATGATTGAAAAGTGAAAGACAAATTACCTTCTTATGACGATGCATATCCATAGTTTAGCTAATAAAGTTCACTAACTTTTTTGTGGAAAAGATACAGACTGTAAGAATCAATGTGGTTCTAGCGACCAATGTGTTCTAGCGAGGATAGTATAATATATAATAATAATGTTCTGTGATGGAACTTCATGAATTTACATACATTACCAAAGAAGAACTATCTCCTCTTATATCCCGTTTGGTTGGGAAGTCTTGTATCTTAGATCCTATATGTACCTGGTTACATCTTAAGGGACTGCATTGAAGAATTGCCACGACCTGTTACAAGAATTATCAACCTCTCATTACAAACAGTTGTGATGCCTAAAGACCTCAAGGAAGCCGTCCAGAAACCGAAGATCAAAAAGGCTTAACTTGACAATGAAATATTTCCTAGCTATCGAGCTATTTCTAATATTCGGTTCTTGGCGAAAGCTACAGAGAAGTGAGAAGGTTGTTGCACATAAACTAGACCGTCACCTGACCAATTCGAATATTCATGAAGTTTATCAGTCAGAGCTCATACAAGCAGGGACATAGTACAGAAACAGCACTTGTGAGGGTACATAATAATATTCTACGTGGAATTGACGAAGGTGGTTATGTGGTCTTGTTACTATTGGATCTTTCTGCAGCTTTTGATAAGGTATACCATGACATATTACTTGACCGTCTCAGTATCGTCTTTGGCATAAAGGAAAGGCGCTTGCATGGTTTAGATCGTACTTATCAGATCTAGCTCGATTTGTGCAGATAAATGATAAATGATTCTTCTCACCATCATAACTTGACCTGTGGTGTTCCACAGGGCTCTGTACTTTGGCCTATTCTTTACTTGTTATATACAGCGCCCCTTGCAGATGTCATCAGACGCCATAAAATGTGTTACCACTTCTATGTTGAGATGATCAAATTTATATGACGTTCAAACCATTGATTAATGAAACCATTGAAAATCAGAGATCCACCATTGAAGCATTTTCCAGAGATATAAATTACTGGATGAGTACCAACAAGCTCAAACTTAACAATGGTAAAACTTAATTACTTGCAATACAAACCTCTCATCGACCATTACCATTACAGAGCATTTACTTTGGTACAGAATAGACCTTAAGCCTTATCACGTCATAAGGCTTAAGGTCTATTAATTTAATCAAAACGATCTGCGAAGAACATTGCTGGATAGTTTGATAACACTATGTCCATGAAGAAACAGGAGAATGCCATCTGTAAGAAAGCTTTCTACCATCTAGGAAATATAGCATCAATAAAAAAGTTTTATCGCAACGACATTGTGAAACCTTAATGCGCGCTTTTTTGACGTCATCATTAGATTATTTTAATTCACTTTTGAATGGTCTGCCACAATATCAAATGAAGAAATTACAACATGTACAAAATGCTGCGGCTCGTCTCCTTACTGCTACTAGAAAACGTGAGCATATAACACATAGACTAAAGGAACTCCATTGGCTTCTAATTAAAGAAAGAATGGATTTAAGATTTAATACTCACGTTCAAGGTGCTAAGTGGAACGGCACCAAAATATTTATCAGATGTTTTAACTCCATAACGAATAAAGGACTTTTAGTAGTACCAAATTGTAATCTTAAATTATATGGGAGAAAAGCTTTCTCTGTTGCTGCACCAATGTTGTGGAATGCTCTAACAGATGATATTAGGATTTAGGAATGCAACTTCTATAACTATTTTTAAAAATAAATTAAAGACTTTCTTATAAAACTTCTTATGAAACATATTAATTAACTACTTAAGTAGTAAATTGTTATAATAGAAATAGTATTTTTAATATAAACAGTGTAAAGTGCCAATGGTTGATTAGAAGAAATGGCGCTTTATAAATGATTAAATATTATTATTATTATTGTCCAATAATGACTTTTGCAGCCCTGTTCTGCATTTTCTGAAGTAAAGTCTATCACGCAGATATAAGCCAAACAAGATAATATTCCAAACAATGCTACTGAAATCAAAATGAGGTTCTGTGACATTTTGTTATATTTTAGTCAACTATCAACTGTTTCAACCCCTTATGAGTGATTTAATGGTTTTCCACATAGATTTTGGATCCTTATTGGAGAATTTATGGCATTATTGAAATCAAAATGAGGTTCTGTGACATTTTGTGATATTTTAGTCAACTATCAACTGTTTCAACCCCCTATGAGTGAGTTAATGGTTTTCCACATAGATTTTGGATCCTTATTGGAGAATTTATGGCATTATTGTAAGAATATTTTAAGTGTCATTTTGCACACTTCTGTAAGTTATTTTGAGCCTTTTTATACGCATAATTTCCATTAAGCTAACATGAAAAATAATTTAACATGTTTTGACTGCATATTTTAAGAGATAATCACTACTTAAGGGTTAGAGACTGTTGTGAGTGTTTTGTTGACAAATAAACGCACGCGCTGACCATACAATGAACGAGACATTTCGAGCTCATTGTATGGTCAGCAAGTGCATTTATTTGTAAACAAAACACGAACATAAAGTCTCTAACACTTTTAATATGCAATCTGAGTTCATTGATTGCTGCATTGAAGATTTAACCTACGCTGCAGGCTGTCATTTTTGAATAAACTACGATTTTCATGGGTTATTGCGAATAAACCACGATTTTCATGATCTGTCGCCATCTGTTGCAGGCGACAAGAAACCACGTGATTGATTTTGACCAATCGCGTGAGTAGATTTAGGCCAATGCACGAAGACGATACATTAAAGTATGATAATCATTACATCTCTGACCTTTCCGTTTACTTCGTACATAAATATACCTATACCAACAAAAATCGGTTGATGGTAAGAATTAAACACAATGAACTATAGAAATTGATTTTCAAAATCGAATCATAAACACTATTCACTATTGTTACAAAAAGGCAATCACAAAACTCGATCATATAAGGAAGATACTATATATCTCAGACAACCCGTCGCATTTTAAAGAGAGAAGTTAAAAAATTTGGTTATGTTTTTTTCTTGCTATTATTGCATGTCCTTAGTTTTTTCATTGTTTTGGATTTGTTCGATTTTAGGCTAATTTAAGCACGGATAATAAAATCAGTCTTTTAACTATCTATGATTTAAGACATCTGAAACTACTTAGACCCCGTTTACACTAGAACGAAAGTTTCCGGATTTGTAAAATTTTCCGGATTCATTGTTACACACATGTATCGGATTCGTCAGGTGTTTACATTACACTTTAGCTGTCTCTGTATGCGGATTTGTCGGTTTACACTCACATTACTTGTTCTTGGAGAATTGTTTGGTCGTCATATCGAATTTCTTCGGATTCGTCGTGCAAAGCGTTTACACAAGAAAATTTTCCGGATTCAAATGTTTCTGGATACGAAGTTTCCACAAACTTTTACGGATTCAACGTTTCCGGATACGGCTTAAAACCGAGTACATTTTCTATCGGATTCGTTGCTGCGTGTGTAAACAGCAACATGAATCCGGTACTAAAACATTCCGCTTTCGTGATGAATCCGAAAACTTTCGCTGTAGTGTAAACGGGGTCTTAGAATTGTTTCTTCATCTTTGTTACCTATAATTCGTTTGTAGAATCACTGTGGCGGTCATTAACATTTACCAGGGAAGGCATTCGCGGAGGTGTCGATTAAACAAGATCGTTAACACCCAAAATCATTTTCACTATTCGGTTTTATTTATTTTTTATTTTTAGATCAGTGGTTTTATCGTCGCTATCTTTTTCGAAATTTCTTTATATTCGCTCGTCATATGACTTTCTAACAGCAATCTTTAATTCTCGTACCACCGGACATACCAAGACGATAATGTCGGTTGTCTTTCCCTCTTTACAACCTTCACGGAGAACTTTCGTGTTTCGATGGCCTTATCCAAACACAGGCTTCGACCAATCAGAACACACGTTATATACATGTTATTTTATAATACTTAATAATACCTCATTATTATAAATCGATGTAATAATTTAAAGCCTCCAAGCCATTTACACTTAATTACACCATCATCGCGTTTTTCTAGTACTGTGCAAATTTTAAAAGAAGTAAGGTATTCAGAAAAAAATATGTTAGTCTGAGCATTTCATCATCTGGTCTATTCATCATTAAAAAACAATCAATAAAATCTCGAAAAGTAAGAAATCAGTATGTGTTGTGGAATTCTCGCTAATATATCTTTCACGCCCGTTTAACCTCGCGACTGTATTCAACCAACCGCGACAACAAGCGAAACCTGCACCACTTTATATGTTTAATACATCTGTGAATACATGTATTTGACAGTACAGATACTAAATTACAGAATCATTTTACCTTTGTTACAAAATATTGGGTTATATTTATAGTGTTTTTTAAGGAATCATGCATAACTTAGGACCTACGTTAAAGGAAGAACATTTAATTGCTTACTTATTTATGACCTTTTGCTCTTCAGCTCTTCCAAGAAAAAATAGTAATGTGTATTTTCTTTGTATAGGTTTTCAATATAGGTGAATGACAATGGAAACTGTAAAGAATTTCGCAAAGAGAATGGTTTCTAGTTTTTTTCCGGCTGCTGCTGTATTGAAACCTTTGCCAGCTTCAGCTGAAGATTTTGAGGCGGAACTGAGATCATTTCAAGACCTTGATCGGGACGCCGACCCACCACCTAGAGCAAAACTTTATCACTGCTTGCTATCAAGTGTAGACATCAAACGTCCATTTAATTCTACGATGATTTTGGTGGTAGGAAGTACTGGGGTTGGAAAGTCATCTACGATAAACCATTTACTTGATACAGGAGAAGGAATCCCTGTTGCGGTCACCAGTGGTTCTGAGTCCGAAACTAAAGCAACCAGCGAATACATTCTTACCACTGACGACTCGAATTACGAAGTTTGCGATTTAAAAATGGGTATTATAGATACACCAGGTTTAAACGATACTGCTGGTGTGAAGCAAGATGCTTGTAATTTTGTTTCGATAAAAAGATTTTTCGAAACACATCCAGGCTTACCTGAGCAGTCTACTTATCCTAATCTTGTATTTTTGGTGGTGAACGTGAATGATACACGGGTCAAGGGTGAGAATAGCAGTCTTTCAAAATGCCTTAGAGGGATTAAATTGCTTGAAGTGGTTGACACAAGACATCCAAATCTTGTTGTGGTTGTAACACATTGCTGTTCTGTTGGTTACAAAAATTTGAGTAAGTGGAGAGACAAGATAAAAGAAAAGAAAGATGCAATTTCGGCTACCGTGTTTGAAGTGCTTGGCGTCTTAGCACCTGTCGTATTGATAGAAAATGATTTTGAAAGCTATGATCTTAAGAAGGCAGGTGGTTTTACAATTCTTCCTAATGGCGACAGACAGCCTAAGAATTTATACGACGCCTGTGCAGAGCTGCTTGATAGAAATAAAGATCACTTTGGTCTGTTGGTGTTTAATTCTTGTTTCACAGGAGCAAAAAAGGATAGGCCAACAGGTCATAAAGTTGAGGCGAAAGATTCTAAAAGTGAAGAATTATCAGATGAAGAGGAAGAATTTGGAAATGCTTTTAGCGATGCTGCAAAAGGAGGTAGGAAAAAGAACGTTATAGGTATTTATTTTTTTACAAGTCAGCAGCGGGGGAATCCAAGCCTTTCCTGTAAACTGATCGCCAGTACCAGCGGGCGCGGAGTTTTACGATATGACGATATCTGATCGCGGTCCGGAATCATATATTTTATGCTCGAGCGAAAGCGTATTTTTGTCTTATTCGCCATTTCATTTGCCTTTTTTTTAAATATTTGGATCTAATGATTATCACGATAAATTGAACTGAAATTTAGTAAATTAAACATGCACATGAGGTTTTGATTGTTTATGTTTTTGTCGTCACTGCTGAGTCTGACTCACTGAGCTATACTATAATTCCTGGAGGACTTCCCGCGACCAAAAAGTGAAGCAAAAAACATGGCAGATTTCGGCGTTTGCTGACGCCAGATTGACGTCACTGGTTCCTATTCGCCATGGTAGTTACCACTTACCAAGCCTCAATTCTGAGCCCGCTATGCCTGATGCACTGCCCCCTGGTTTTTGCTAAAAATATATATATATAAAAATATATTATATTTTCCGAGAAAAAAATCAAACGTCTGTCTGAGTGTCTGCCAATATTTTTGAACTGAAAACTTTTTAATCAGATATGTTCGATGTTTTTGTGAAGATGTCGAATTCGTACACGTTACTCCTTTAACAGGAAACAAATAACAGATAAACTTCAGGAAATTAGCCGAAACGAAAATGCAGTTGACTGACAGGTAAATATATTATTCATAAATTTCATTTTTTTAGATAAAATTTCACCATCTTTTAGTCGTGAACAGTCTTTAGATAGATGTCGTTGTTTATATATTATTTGCCCAAAAACGGCGGCACGAGAAGTGAAATGTACAGGGTGTATAAAAAATATTCGAATCGAAATTTCGCGTGTAATAATGCAAAATATATTTAACAAATTTGGTTGATTTTTACACCATTGTTAAGTTCATTTATTTCTCTTTCAAATGACACATTGTACGTGTAATTCAGTTAGTTGAAAAATGAAGAAGTACTGGTTCGACAAAAAAGTTCATAAAAATCACCATTTTCCGCCGATGGGTACTGGACGTTGGTTTTATTGCAAATAAGTCCCAAAGGGCTTTAAAATCTAATCATTACTGAAAACTAAAACGCAAATTTATCGCAAAAATTCTGCTTATTCAATGTTCAACGATAGAAGTTTTAAGAACACAATGCCTCCATTAATTAAATTTGCATTTTCTTTTGTCTGGAGGTCTCATTTCGAATTCCCATCGGCGGAAAAATTTGATTTCGAGCAACAATTTTTAAAAGCCACGGCCAGTTTTGGTCGTGTCGATATAAAAACGGTATAATCGTAAACTAAATAAGCTAATCTTTGTTGCCATATAAAAATTATATCGTTTACCTTAGTATTTTATACACAGCAGCTTGTCAAAGTTGGATTCGAATTTTTTTTATACACACTGTATAGTTTGAATTTGAGCAACCTAAACACTTTTCTAAAAAGATTACCCTGTATACGTACTGGGAAGTAATTTATTTTTACATATTACATGCGTACTTCAGGCATTTTCTTCTAAAGAACGCTAAAAGGTAACAAGATGTAAAGAGCTTTGTACTTAATTGAACTAAAGGCTAAGAATCATTCAGGAGGATGAAGATGTGTAATTTCAACCAAGGGTTTCTATTGGATTTAACTGGATTTCATTAGCCAGAAGAAATAGTTTTTTCTGTACTGAACTATATCATCATACAGTATATCATGTATATTGATGAGCTTATTAGCTTGAACCTACAGTGATGAACTATTAAATTGAAAGCTTCCAGCTGTTCTATACACGTATTGACAACAACAAGAAGCCTTTTATTTGGCGCCAAAAGATGTGATGAACGCGAGGTAAACAGCCAATTTCGCCAAAACAGTCTAAAAACCCGTCTTGAATTGAGGTTGCAGATGGGATATTCTCAGGAACTTGGTATACTTGCTTGATCAGGTTTAGTTTGACAGATGTGTTTAGTCCGAGAATGGGAACTGAATCTGAGTCAACAACGATAAAGAGAACATATGCTGTTCGACCTTTGTGTTTCAGTCCACTTGTCTGAAACAGGAATGGGCGTGTCATTGTAGGCAGAAAGCTTTATTGTAGCGGGTTTGAGCTTGAGTTTGGGTGACAATTTGTGAAGTAGACACTTGGGAATAACGTTGCACTGAGCACCCGTATCCATCTTGAAAGGTGCATCAGCACCATTCATTTCGAGTGTGACGGACCAGTCCAGTTTCGTGTCACCAACTGTGAATACATTTGTTTCACCAGGCAAAGTTGCTGACTGGGAAGGATTTGCACGAGATTCATTGATACTGGTGACCATATCGATGGGGGAGTCCTTTTTAGCAACGCTTTTGACTTCTTTCTCCGGACAGCAGGATTCAAAGTGGTTTCTCTTCTGGCATTTGTAGCATCTTTTACGATATGCAGGGCAGTTTCCACGTTGGTCAGATCCACTGCAAAATTTGCACTTGTTGATCATGTCTGGGTGTGTGGATTTCTTGTCAGAATTTCGCGGTTGGTTATCCCTTCGACGGTTGATTTTGTGAACCTCAGAGGATTCTTGGTGTTCCTTGAGCTCTTTGGCATGAAGTTTTGTTTCTTCTGCTGCGTGACCGGCAGCAATTGCTTTTTCGAGAGTGAGATCGGCATCACGAAGAAGGCGTTTACGAAGTGTGTGGTCAGTCGTGCCGCAAACAATCATGTCTTTAGTTTGCGAGTCTGTCAAATCACCAAACTCACATTCAGAACTGCATTTCTTTAGCTCGGCGATGAAGTCGTTGAAGCATATTGGCCTTCAACAGTGGCGTCGCTAGCTTGATAAGTGAGGGGGACTTATTCATGTATTCGTTTTTACATTATTCATTTCTTTTCAAATTGATTGTTTTAACGGTCTGTGAGCATGAATATATGAATATGTCCACCCCACTTATCGATGCTGGCGACGCCACTGGCCTTCAACTTGCTTGTACGTGAACAATTTGTGACGCAGGATGGTAATATTTTTGCAAGGGTTGCAATACGAAGTGAACTTCTCTAAGACAGGCTTTAATTTGAGTTTTTCAGTGTCTTGCTCAAATGTGAAAGTTTCGTAAATGTCTCTACCTTTCGGTCCGATGCACGTAAGTAGAGTGGATGTCTTGATCTTATCACTTTTTGAGACTGATTTAGTGGCAGTAAGAAAGAACTGAAAGTGTTTTTGCCACGTTTTCCATCCGTGAGACACATTTCCTTCGAAGGAAAATGGAGGAGGCGGTCTGAGTTTGTCCATGTACCGGGTGGCGCAAAAAAATGTTCCTCCTCTTTGACTTAATTTAATTTAAAAACTAAAAAATATATCATTTTCAAGTAAAGTCTATTGAGTGGAGTGGTGTTTAACTTAAATTTTAATTTAAGCCTTGTACATTTCTATACAATATTAGGCAAGATATAGGCGTTTAAACTCAAGGTAGCGTTTCTGGGAGAAGCAAAAAATGTTCTAAAATAGAATGAAAACATCACGCAACAGTAAGAACAAATATTGATAGCTTCGTCTGGCAAATCCTCACTGTTTTTATGCTTGGAGATGGAATATTATTCCAATGATTTTGCCATCGACGTAAAACTTCTTTTGCATTGTTAGTCCTCGCATATTCCAAACAAATCCAAACTCGTTGCTGTATCGTTAAACGAGGCATGTTTATAACAAAGCGGGCAAGCTCCTTTGCTTTCGTTCCCTTGCGCATTGCAACTCCTTGTTCGAACGATGAACAGTATTATTTTAACATCAAATACACTTACAAGATACTTCGAATACCTTAATCTAAGAATCTTTAAACATGCAAAGACAACATACATGAAAAAAACGCTTTAAAAAACGCCTATCGTGGAAGTTGAAAATTACTTAGTTGAGTCGCGATATTTAGTCATGTTATTTGCTTCGTCAAAAAATGCACCTTTATTTTAAACGGCTCGATCTCGACCAATATTGTACAGAATTGTTCAAGACATATATCAAAATTTAAGTTAGACATTACAGCGTTCAACAAACTTTATTTGAATAAGATATCTGTATTAGTTTTTTAATTACGATAAGTCTAAGAGGGGGAACGTTTTTTTGCGCCACCCGGTAGAATCGAACGAAATAGATAACCAAAACAGTTCAAATCGGAGCGTGATATACTGAGAAATAATTCTGCTGTTCGTAAAAAAAATTGATATAGAGCGGTTATGACAATAAAATCCCACTTTTTGACACCATGTTATATACGCGTATTGACAACAACAAGAAGCCTCTTATTTGGCGTCAAAAGACCCACTAACATTAAATAACATACATCGCAAGGATGTTAAAAAACATACACTAAAGGGAGATTAGACAATAACATAATACCAGCAGTCAACACCATGCAGTGGTCAGCACTATAATTGTCTCACTGCACAGGCCATGCTCTTTTCATAGTATAAAACCAGTAATTATGGCCCCTGGGCAGGTCATATGCTTTTCTATATTTGCAAATTATAATGCAGAGGTTGCATTAAGGAAGATTAGAACCAGGGATGTTTGTAGGTCAAGATTTCCATTGTAATTATTATTGATTATATAATCCCAGATTAGCCTGGAATGACTGAAAAGGTTTATTGGAAATGAAATAAACAAAGCCTTATCAATTGTAATATATTTTCTTTTAATAAAACATTGTATTTTGTAAAAATAATAAAACAGTTTCTGTATTTAAGAATGTGTGTAGTTCATGTGTATAATAGTATGGTTGTCTCAATTCAATTCTCCAGAATTTTGCATAACATGCAATGTCGTAAAAACCAAAAAATGTCGTAAAAACAAAATCTTGTTTTTATCGAAAACTATATAGGAGGGTGCTCGCATTTTTTCATGCGTTGGATCGCGGTTGGTCAGTGGTAACTACCATTGCAAATAAGAACCAGTGGCGTCAATCTGGCGTCAGCAAAGGCCAAGATCCGCCATGTTTTTTGCTTCACTTTTTGTATTTCAAAACATTAGGGGCCAGCGGCGTAGCCAGCCTTACGATTTTGTCCCGCTATGTAAATTTCGAGTTATTATAATTATTCATGCCCTTAGAAATCTATTGTTTTCACAGTCAGTGAACACTAAAATATTAGCATAGCGGGACAAATCGACAGGCTGGCTACGCTACTGTTAGGGGTAAGTCCTCCAGGAATTATAGTATAGCTCAGTGGTCTGACTACACAATGATAATACGACTGAACGCCGCCTTTTGTAAAAAATTGAATATATATTTATAAAATTAAATCTGTTCTTATGTCGACATTTTACAAAAAGTTCAGTTCTGTTATTTAATGTTAAAGTTTTAGATTCGCATGTGCGGAACCGACATTACTGTTGTTGATATCTAAAACCCTGTAATGTGGTTCGTTTGTGGAAAAATTCACGGCGAAAAAGCAGAATCTCTTCCCTACTTTTCATCTCTTCGCCCGCTTTTCATCTGCGCCCCTCGCTTTTCTCTAGATTGAACGTGCGTACGACGCCATCTCTTGTCCAGTAATCCCAATCGTAACGTTTCAGGTGATGTTATCATTAAGAAAGACCGTTTTAATTGGTCAAAAATTGATTTCAGGTTTGAATCCAATGGCGATTTATGCGATGGAATATGTTAAAGAAAACAAACTTGACAAAACACAACAGGAGAAAGTTTTAAAACTGGGGACCTGGATGAACTCTATGGGTTTGTCAAAGGAAGAGAAATTACAGTCTGTAACATTGGCAGCAATATATTGTCTTTATGACGGGGAGATTACTGACCATTGCATCGAAATGCTGAAACAGAAATTTGGAATTAGAAATGGAAGTAATTCGTATACTTCAGGTATTGATTAGACATTAAATATTTTTATGTTTTCATCAATTATTATGCTTTTATTAATTGAAGTGTTCATAGCTGGAAATCATGTAACCATAATTATGTGCAAGCTATCTGCTGTACCAGAACAATATTAATGACTGAATTACTAAGATTTATAACTACAAAACTACGCGCAACAAAACACAGAATCGTGTGCAATTTAGGTTATTAGGCCCAAGCATCACATATCTCGGCATACGTGTAATCCATCGATAAAATGCCAGAAACGTAACGAGAACGATGATTGCGGGTTAGTATTCAGTTCTGTCCCACAGATTTCTATTGTAAGTGAAATTGGAGAATTTTGAAGCAAGGCAATTCAGCCATTGAAATCCAGAGTTTGCCAAATAGGAACATACAAACCGTGTCTTAAGGCTGTTACCCGACATGAACCCGCTTACCCGAGATTCGACGAAACATGAGATGATTTTGAGGTATTGAGATAAGTTTTTGTGAGAAAAAAACAAGCAGATGATATTGTCGGGATGACTTCACCAGTGCCAGGATCATATAATTTATTTATATTCCCAAGGCAAAACATTTTACGCTTCTTTTAAACTCGGATACGCTAGGTGGATCATGTATAAACATCCCCTTAAGATCGATTTTGTTTCTTATAGCTGAACTTGTTGGCCGAGGATATAATATCTTATTAGACAAAACCGTCTCCGCTGATATTTTCAAGTTTTCGGCTGACAGTGTAAAACGAACGAAATATGGTTTTAATGTCCCGGCTTGTGCTCAAATCATCAAAGCCAATGATACCCAAGAATTTCAAATGAACTTTCAGTCCGATAAATTGTGCGTGGAGAATAGATTAAAAAATCTCGGTTTAAGCCTGGATTTTGCACAGAGCATGATAAGAATGGCGCCCAAGTTCAAAGCGAGTGCAAATCAGAAGGAAAATGGCAGCAGCAAGTCTACCAGGACCACCAAGATATCATTAAAAGAACATCGAATTGCTAAGATTCTTATTGGAAATTTTGAGTCCCAAGAGATCTCCTTCACAGATGATTTTGTGTCTGCTGTTAAAAAATTACCTGACCAATACACAGGCGACGAAAAATGCAAGGACGATTTTATCAACTTTTTCAATCGTTTCGGTCATTTCGTGGTCACTTCAGCTTATTTTGGCGGAGCGGTTGAGGTAAAAACTTGTACTGAAGGTTTAGAATCATCAAAACAAGGTGATGACTCAATAGATGGATCAGTTGGTGCGGATCTAAGTGGAGTTATCGGAGCTAAAGTGGGTCCCAAGTACCAGGTATCGACAGAGAGTGCAAAGAATACTGTCTTGGATAAAACCGAGACACGGTGGTATGGAGGTCGGAGTGACCTGCATAAAAAAAGCACACTACACTCTGAAGAGAACTTCCAAGAGTGGAAACTGTCCCTCTCCAAAGAGCCAGCGATGTTGACGACTGAAATGACTCTGGAGAATATTTCTACTGTGGTCGCCATCATTGATAAGAAGAAAGGAGAAGTTTGCAAACAAGCACTGCGTAGTCTTTTTGATGATAAAGTTCTACAACCTGTTCGTGATCAAAAAGAGAGATATCAACTGGAGGAAAGAAAGAAGAAAGATAAAGACGACGAAGAGCAACGTAGAAAAGAATCAAACACGAGAGAAGAATCAATAAAGCTGCCTGATACTAAGGGATGGCGGGAAACCATCACAGGAAATGTTTACGCAATCGGTGCAGGAGTTCTTGTGGTATTAGGTGTTGGTGTTGTGGCTATATTCTCAAAGCGCTGAAATTACCATATATGCATGTTAATTGTAAGTCTCATAAATCATATATAAGCAAAGGACATGCAGTATTGTTAGTCACTACCGTATGAGGCATGTATAGTAGCTAGTATGCTAATATTGTTGTATGTAGGTAATTTACATATCAACTTAGTTTTAGCTATTTTAGTTTTTAGGTCTAGTTAATAAATTGACTAGCTTTGATACTGTTTCAACGCTGTAATCACCCCTGCGAGCAGTAGCGTAGCCAGCCTGTCGATTTGTCCCGCTATGCTAATATTTTTGTGTTCACTGACTGTGAAAACAATGGATTTCTAAAGACATGAATAATTATAATAACTCGAAATTTACATAGCGGGACAAAATCGTCAGGCTGGCTACGCCACTGCCTGCGAGAAACCATCCTAGAGCGATTTTGATTTGTTCGTAGACTTCGTGCCGCCCACGCGCGATTTTCGTAAACTCACGACGCAAAAGGAAAAACCCGAGTTATTAACACTTATTATTTTTTTACTGCGACCGAAGGAAACATTATGTTTTGTGGACCCGAGACCAGTCGATATTTCACGAGGCGAAGCGGTTTTTTATTATACCACTTGTCAAAGAAAAACCAAACTACAAGGTAAACAACGAAATATCTATTCATAAGACATAATCTCAAATGGATAAACAGTCTAAAGGTCGCACGCAGGGTGCTTCTATTTAAAATCGCTTGTTTCTCGATTGAATCCAACTGTTATATGCCGTGATAGTCAGTAAATGAAACGGATTCTTCTCGATTAAACGTGTAATTTTATAATATAAATACTCGCCATTTTGGCTTCGTTAACAGCCACCACCGAGCTGTAGGAGCCTGGTATTTAACCTAAAGCTAACTATATCACATACACCAAATGGTACTAAATCCCATACATTACATCCCTCCTTTTCCAGAAAGAGTTTCTAAATAAAAAACAATCTATAAAGTTTCTATCCCTTTTTGAATTCATTTTAAAGTTTTGTTCTCTTTTTTTTCCATAGTTTAAGATTGCCCTAAAGTTCATCATTTCAAATGTACTTATTTACCATACAACATAACTAGAAATTACAATATCCTACTAACTAGAAGTAATTTCAATGTTCATAATCGTTTAGATAACTAGGTTTCTTTTTAATCCTATCTGATCGTCTTAACGGAACGTTTTTCTTAGCGATACTCGCCTGTCCTACTCCCTCTTCTGGAATTCTTCTGTCTTCACCTGCTGTTTCTTGCTGCGTTGACACGAAATCTTGCACCTCTGTCTCAATGGTCGTTTGTTGAATATCGTTATTTCCTATACTGGTAGGTGACTCCACTTGTTCTGTATCAATTTCTGACTGACACTCTCCTTCAAAATCTTCTAGAAACTTTTTACAATGTGAGGTATTGCGTGAATATTGTACTCCATCTTTCGATTGGACTACCAAACTATTCCCATGTTTCCTCACCACCGTAAAAGGAACAGGATTGAATCGGGTTGAGAATTTATTCTTCCTCTCTTGCTGAACCAAGACTTTATCACCTGGACAAATATCGGAGTAACAAGCCCTTCGTTTGTCATCAGCATACTCTTTACTTTTATTCTTCTGCTCATGATCTCGATCTCTTACTTCCAGATCAACATACACATCCCGAAGTTCTGGCAAACGCGTTCGTATTTTCCGCCCAAACAACAATTCCGCAGGGCTCACTCCCGTAGTGGGATGGGGTAAACTACGATAAGAGGACAGATATACATTTCTTTCCTCCAATCTTTCTTCTCTACCTGTGCGATCTGGATTCTCTTCAACAGTGACCGATTTTGTCGTTCCACCTCGCCGTTTGCTTGGGGCCACTTCGCAGTAACTCTTCGGTGTCGAATTCTTTGATAATCCATATAGGCTTTGAACTCAGAAGAGATAAATTGAGGTCCGTTATCTGATGTAATACTTTCTGGAAGACCATATCTACAGAAGACTTCTTCAAGACTCTCGATTATCTTATCAGTAACAGTTGATCTCATGATAACAACCTCGTAATAACGACTGTAATAATCGATAATAACCAATATTGATTCTCCTGTCGGCAAAGGTCCTAACAGGTCAACAGCTAAATCTCTCCATGGGCCACTAGGAAGAGTAGTTGTTCTAATGGGTTCTACAAAATCAGGTCGACTAACCAATTGGCACCCATGGCATGCCTTACAATACTTCTCTGCATCCTTTTCCATTCCTGGCCACCAAACTTTACTTCGAAGCTTTTGTTTGGTTCCCACAATACCGAGATGCCCCTCATGAGCCAAACTCAGCACCTTAGGTCTCAATTTCTTCGGGATAACCACTCTCGTTCCCCTGAGTACCAGTTGACCAATTACACATAACTCATCACAACACGGAATGTATTGTTTGTAGGCCATTTTGTCCCATGAACTATCATTTATAGACTTTCTGACTGTCGCAAGTTCTTCGTCATCCGCAGATGCTTCTTCAACTTCTCGAGTTGTCATCGCGCTAGGCGTCGCCATCACTGCTACGAACCGCACATAACTTTCAACTTCTTCTTCATACTCGCTGAAGGTTTGACGGCCATTTATCAATCTTGATAGCGGATCAGCAATATTCTTTGATCCCGGGGCATATTTTACTTTAAATTGATATGGTTGCATTCGCAGCACCCACCGCTCTATACGTGCACAAGGCTTCGATTTTGGCCCATAGATGACCTCTAACGGCTTGTGATCTGTGATCAATTCAAATTGAATCCCATATACATACTGGTGGAACTTCTCACAGGCCCAGTAAGGCTGCGACTTGCGTAGCTTACAACTCGTGGACCATCTTTCTGGGTCTGTGTCAACACCGCCCCTAATCCAACTGGACTTGCATCAGCAACTACTTGAGTTGGTGCATCTTTGTCAAAATAACCAAGTGTTGTGGAACTTGATAACAGATTCTTTAACTCTTGAAATGATTTCTTTTGCTTCGGCCCAAAACTAAATGGTACTCCCTTCTTTGTCAGACATCTTAAGGGTTCTGATATGGTTGCCAAATCAGGGATAAACCGACCACAATAATTAACCAGCCCCAGAAAGCTTCGCACTTCTGATGCTGATTCTGGTTCTCTAGCTTCGACTACTGCTTTCACCTTTTCTTCTGTGCAGCTAATACCCTTTTCAGACAAGACCATTCCAACAAATGTCAGACGATCCATGCTAAATTGGCACTTCTCAACATTCAGTGTTAACCCAAAATCTCTCAATCTCTTGACAACATTCTCTAATCGAGTGTCATGTTCCTTTTGGTTCTGTCCGTATACAATAATGTCATCAGATATATTTACTTGCCCCTCTAATCCCGCAAGTGCTCTCTGAATTTCATGCTGATATTGCTCCGATGCAGAATTGACTCCAAACAATAGTCTTTTATATCTGTATAATCCACAATGGGTGACAAACGTGGTGATATCTCTCGATTCAGGAGTTAGTTCCAACTGATGGTACCCCCACTTTAAATCAAGCTTACTAAAGACACTGCTTCCATTCATGCCTTGTGTAATCTCATCAACTGTGGGAATGGGATGCCTTTCACGCATAATAGCCTCATTCGCTCTGCGCATATCAACGCAAAGTCTTATCTCCCCATTTCGTTTCGGAACTATTACCACTGGATTGACCCATGATGTTGGACCTTCCACTGGTTCAATAATATCTAGATTTATAAGTTCATTAATCTTTTCTTCAACTTTGGGTCGCAAACTGAACGGAATCCTTCGAACTGGCTGGGCTACTGGCTTTACTTCTGAATTAATATGAAGTTGTACTGTCCGACCTTTCAACTTACCAACGGCTTTAAAAACTTCTGGATATTTCGTCTGAATAATTTCTTCGACATTCTGTGGTTTTGACCTCACTGAAGCAATATCCATGCCCATCTTTAGAACTCCAAGTTTCATGGCTGTATCTTTACCAAGGAGTGACTCTCCTTTCCCAGAAATGACACAAATCTCTGCATCAGAGGTACGATGACCAACAGAAACTTTGCAATTAAATGTCCCAATTATCTTCAATGGTTCCTGTGAAGCATAGGTATAAAGTTTCTTTTCTGAACGAGTTGACGTACAAACGACTCGGTTCTTTTTCAGCCATTCCCAAGTTTGCCTATCAACGATGTTAACACTGGCACCAGAGTCAATAATCATATACAATGGACATCCTCCAACACTAACTTCAACTTTCTCTGGTTTGGTACTTCCCACAATAAATGCATATACTGGATCATGATCATCTTCCTTCGGATTTACCGCATTGACAGTTCCCTTACGCTGCGAGTGTCGATTGATGTTATGTCTTTTCTCTTCCTTGGGCTTCGTCTCCTCTTGCTGGACAGCTAAGATCTTTTCCGAAATGACCAGTTTTGCCGCATCTGTAACAAGTTTTATCTTGACCCATTCTCTGTTTTCTATTATGGCTATGCCCACCATCTTTTTTCCCTGTTACATAATTCACAACTTCACCACCGTCCTGTTTCACTGCCGACATGGCTGTCAACTGTGAGTTAACTTTCTCACAATTCTCAGCAATTTCTAGTGCTCGTTGTAGGGTTAGTCCTTGACCCTCCTCTAAAAGTTTCCTTTTAATATATGAACTTATACATTTGCAAAGGATTTCATCACGGATTTGATTGTCCGTTTCCTCTCCATAATCACAGTCTTTTGCAGCTCGTCTTAACCTAGTTGCAAATTGGCGGACAGTTTCCCCTGGTGCCTGAGTTAATTTTCTAAAACAATGCCTAGCATATGTCGTATCGACTTTTGGAATGAAATACTTATTCAAAGCGATAATAGCTTTATCATAATCTTCAACATCACCTGTTTCCGGTAGGGTTGAAAATATGTCCTGGACATCTGGTCCTGCTAGATGTAACAATAAGGCACGTCTTCTCTGTTTAACTGTCGCATTATCTCTTGTAATAATTAAACCTTTACCATCTGCATATAATTCGAAACCCGATAACCACCGTTTCCATCTTAACCCAAGTGTTTCGGGATCTCGAAAACAGTCAAACGTTTTAATACTATTATTGTCGTTTTCCTCCATGTATTTCTTTTATTAATTGTTTAAAACTCTTCTACAAGTATTGTTTCTCCTCGTCGCCAATGTTATATGCCGCGATATTCAGTAAATGAAACGGATTCTTCTCGATTAAACGTGTAATTTTATAATATAAATACTCGCCATTTTGGCTTCGTTAACAGCCACCACCGAGCTGTAGGAGCCTGGTATTTAACCTAAAGCTAACTATATCACATACACCAAATGGTACTAAATCCCATACATTACACCAACGAGCTCAAAGTTTTAAAATTTTTGGCATTTGGGAGCAAAACTTCTATCATTCATACTGTTAGATATTTCGTACCAAGATAATTATAGAGTATTAAATGACGACATTAATTAGCATAGAGACATTATTTGCATGCCAGAGTTATAATCCGTAATATATGACGATGTAAGTTGAGAGGTAGATTTAATTGTGAGCAGTGATTGTGAGTGACAGAGTGAACTTTGCAGTGATCGTGTTTAATTCGTTATATTTATTAAACTATACACTAACATTTCCAACACTAAGTGGCACTTCCGACGGGATACAACATTTGAACATGTCTGAAGAGAGTGAGGAAGCTAAACTGGTGGCAGATCTAAATGCCAAACTAAAGCATTTGAAGTTTACTCGGGACAGAACTAATTCGATCGTGGAGGGTTTGAATATTGTGGCTATGGAGCGTCAACTGAAAGCGTTGAACTCTGTAGTAGACGAGGTTGATTCGTTGCGGAGAAAAATCGAACAGTCAAAGTTTGGAAAGGGCGAAGAACCAGATGCGGTAGCCAAATGGGGCGAAGAAGTCGACGCGGAGACAAGCAAAACCGATGAGGTGATAACTACGTTAAACGTCACCATGAACGAGGTAAGATCAAACCAATTTGTTAAAGATAGAGAGATAGAGCATGCATTAAAAGAAAAGGAACGAGAAGAACAGTTAGTCTTCGAGAAACGTCAACTTGAACAGAAATTAGCTTATGAGAAAGAACTCGAAGTAACTCGGAAGGCGCAAGGACAAGGTCATACTCATGAATCGAAACCGCACAAACCCAATTCCAAACTTCCAGAGTTAAAAATTACTAAGTTCGACAGGCAAGTGAGCAAATGGCTAACATTCTGGAACAAGTTTGAGGCGGAGATTGATAAGTCCGACCTTGCGCCAACTACGAAACTCGCATATCTGAAAGAAATGCTCGAACCAGAAATACGTAAGGAAGTAGACGGGTTACCTTTTTCAAGTGAAGGGTATTTACGCGCCAAAACAATCCTGATCAGTGAATACGGTAAAACCAGCGAAATCGTAAACGCGTATATCCAAAATATAATGAATTTGCCAGTAATTACTGGGGTCCAGCCCTCCAAAGTACACGAGTTTTATAAAACCTTATTATTCAACGTGCAGTCATTAGAGACCTTGGGCAAACTTAATGATGTCAAGGGCAATGTGCGATTCGTCGTTGACAAGCCTAAAGGGATTAAATCGGAGTTGGTAAGGGGCCATAGTGGGTGGCAAGATTGGGGTTTCTCACAACTAGTAACAGCACTCGAGATGTGGAAAGATATAAATCCAATTGAGGCAAGCGATGACAGCAAGAAGATGACATCACGCTATTACCAAACACGTGATCATCCCACACCACCCGGGAGGTGTGTATACTGCAATAGTGAAGCCCACAAATCGATTGACTGTGACAAATTGAAAACAGTAGATTACCGTACGGTTCGAATCGCGTCTCATTAACACTGATGAAATACATTTGCTTATATCACGACAAAATTAACATGCATTTTCAGAGTAAATCTTGTTTAAATTCTTAAAATCAAGATTAAAACACACATAAATATGCTTATTTTGATATACTGCACTTCGTTTTGAATCACAGACATTTATATTCATAAAAACATGCCGCATGTCAAAAAAAATTAAAGAACTTATATGACATTAGCTAATATTATATCTCAACTGTAAATCATCCAATCAGAAAGCTCGATTTGTACCACGTGATCAGTAAATTAATCATGGAGTTCCATCGAATTTTTTCACATTATGCTATAAAGTCGAATACCCCGCTGCAGCGGGGTATTCGAGTTTGCGTGTACCACGCGTGAATGCCTCGCGCACGACTCGAGGTTGTCAACAATTTCAAAATGGAGGCAAAAGAAGCCATTTCACCCACACGTTGTTTCGATATAATATATAATTTATAGACCTTCCGCTCGGGGAATTCGACGAAATATTACCCCCTCGGGAAAATCTCCCCTTGGGGGTAATATTTCGTCGAATTCCCCTCGCTCCAGGTCTATAAATGTAATAGCTAAAAGCGAATGTTTGTCAAATACCAATGGTAATCTTTCTATGGTTGCCGAAATGGTGCAAAATTCAACATATAAATATTCATTCACATTCAACAAACACATTTCACATTCAACAACACTTGAACTTACACAAAGTATTGAAGAAGGAGTCTGGAACTGGTTTCATTAAAATGGGGTAGTTACTTTAAGTGACCCCTCTTGAAGTGTATCATAATTCCTAATTTTACTAGGTCTATAGCCTAACATATTCAACAATAGACCTCCATAACATAGCCGTCCGTAGACCTCCATAGCACTCCATAGCATTCCATAGCATTCCATAACGTTCCATAGCACTCCATACGCCTCCATAGCACTCCATAGCACTCCATAGGCCTCCATAGCCCTTAATAGGCCTTCATAGGCCTCTATAGCACTCCATACGCCTCCATAGCCCACCATAGGCCTGGCACATAGCACCATAGCACCATAGGCCTCCATAGCACTCCATAAGCCACCACCATACCACTCCATAGGCATCCATAGGCCCCTCCATAGCACTCTATAGGCCTCCGCATACGGTATAACTCACATGCATGTGGTACATTTCATTCCGTTCGCTTTTTTCAAGCGAGGTTCAAAAATTGTATTCTTTTTAAAAAAATAGTCTGAGCATTTCTGTTACATTCCTGTTATTTGCAGTTGTTTCCTTTCTAATGAAGATACTAATGTATTAATATTTTCAGCTAGGTGTATACATGTATGTTAATATATATTTTTAAAAGAATATAATTGAAAACTAATGACAGTGCATAAGCTGAAAATACAGATGTATATTCAGATACTATGTTGGTCATACGCACAAGTGATAATAAATTCGTGAAACCGTTTAAAAATCTGTATGTTCGTCTAAACGAAAGAATATTTTAAACTCGGTTCTTGGTTAACGATATTCGCCAAGGTTCATTTAATTGCTTCCGTAGCAGTGGCGGATCTAGGGGTGTGCAGAATAAATTACTACAGCTTAAAATCGGAATCGCATTGGCAGATTTTCATTTAAAAATATTATTTTCAATTATATCTTTTATATATAATATAAGTTCTTATTATATATATATATATATCAAGAGCCATAATACAAAGATCCAACGTGAAACACGCGACGCCAACGACGAATCCCCAACTAATAAGTGCAACTGCCCCGTCAAATCCGATTGCCCAATTAATGGAGAATGTAAGACCAGTAATATAGTATACGAAGCAACAGTAACAGCCGAAGATCAAACCACAAGAAACTATATTGGTATGACAGAGCACCGCTTTAAAACCCGATACGCCGATCACAAGCAATCCTTTAAAAAGAAGAAATACGCAACAAAAACATCGCTGTCGAAGTACTTCTGGAAATTAAAGGAATCAGGAATAAAGTATCATTACCAGAAATTTGCGACATGATAATTTGCATTTATACTAATTTGCATTTAACTTTCAGCATAATGGCCTTCAACTTTTACTATTAAATACATATAGTAAATATACAAAACCTTAAAATGTCGTTGCCCTAGACCTTGCCCACTGTTTGCCGACCTCTGAGTCAATAGAACAGCCGTTTCCCAACGTTTTAATGATCGAATTACTTACCTTAGGTATTTCTACGTTCGGCCAACTGATTGTGAACAAATGTGTATATAGCCTTCGTATTGTTCAAGTTCCTGATAAGACTGATAATATTTTTTAAAGTGATTGCAGTGAAAATCCGAGCCGTATACAGAAAAGTTTATACACAAATACGAAAGACAATATCTTTAACAACTTTTTTTGGTATATTACACGTCAATTCATCAACTACCTGAATCGAAATATTCGAATCAATGTGAGCGACTTTATAAGTTCGTTGACAGAACACGGACAAAACTTTGAGCAATATATTTTTAAATTTGGCAGATTACAGAAATGCCCAAGCAAAAAAATTCGGCCACCAAAACGTTTCTAAACAGCTGCTCGACCGATCTAGACGTCGGCAAACAGTAGGCAAGGTCTAGGTCAACGGCATTTTTAAGTTTTGTATATTTACTATATATATTTTATAGTAAATGTTGAAGGCCATTATGCTGAAAGTTAAATGCAAATTAGTATACATGCAAATTATCATGTCGCAAATTTCTGGTAATGATTCAATCAAGTGGTCAGTTATACAGCGAGCCCGTGCTTACCGTGGTGGATCAAGACAATATATATATTTCGTATCGATATTTTTAGACCAATTAACAAAATATAAAATGTTTTTGCTCTTCAGCTCTCCCAAGAAAAAAAATAGTAATGTGTATTTTCTTCGAATAGGTTTTCAATATACGTATGTGAATGACAATGGAAACTGTAAAGAATTTCGCAAAGGGAATGGTTCCTAGTTTCTTTAATTTCTACCTGCTGCTGTATTGAAACCTTTGCCAGCTTTAGCTGAAGATTTAACGACGAACTCAAATCATTTCAAAACCTCGATCAAGACGTCGCCCCACCACCCAGAGTAAAACTTTATCACAGCTTACTTTCAAGTGTAAACATCAAACGTCCATTTAATTCTGCAATGATTTTGTTGATAGGGAGTTCTGGGGTTGGGAGATCATCTACAATTAGCCATTTACTTGATACAGGAAAAGGAACCCTTGTTGCGGTCACCAGTAGTTCTGAGTCCGAAACTAGAACGACCAGCGAATACATTCTTACCACTGACGACCCAGATTACGAAGTTTGCGATTTAAAAATGGGTATTATAGATACACCAGCATTAAACGATACTGCTGGTGTGAAGCAAGATGCTTGCAATTTCGCTTCCATTAAAAGATTTTTCGAAACACATCCAGACTTACCTGAGCAGTCTACTTATCCTAATCTTGTATTCTTGGTTGTGAGCGTCAATGAAACCCGGATAAAGGGTGAAAATAGCAATCTTTCCAAAAGCCTTAGAGGGAGTTAAATTGCCCGAAGTGGTTGACGCAAGTCATCCAAATCTTTTTGTGGTTGTAACACATTGCTGTTCTGTTGGTTATCGGAAATTGGATAAATGGAAAGACAAGATAAAAGAAAAGAAAGATACCATTTTAAATATCGTGTTTGAAGTGCTTGGTGTTTCGGCACCTGTCGTATTGATAGAAACAGGGGCGGATCTAGGGGTAGTCACACCGATCACGCGACTAACGTAAAAATTTCGTACTAATTAAATGCAGTGAGATTATATTTTTCAGATCGCAGTCCTGTTGTAAATTTGTACAGTCGCATAATAATTTTTGCGCTTGATAAATTAAATAAACACTGATCTCGTTCGATTTCCTCGCTCCTGAATGCAGACTTGCGCAATATTTTCATTCGTTTCTATGGAGACAAACATTCTGCTCGTTCTGGAGGTTTGGTCTGCTCGTTTTGGAGGTTGGTTGGGGGCGTTTCTCTTCAATCTGATTGGCCCATTCGGTAGTTTCCATGGAGACAAAAATTCTGCTCGTTTTGGGGGTTGGTCTGCTCGTTTTGGGGGTTTGGTCTGCTCGTTCTGGAGGTGTGCCTGTGAGCCAGAGCCTGTGAGCTTTCGTTTTGAGCTTTCCGGATGACTTCATGCAGAGAAAGCTTTTGCAGTCGAATACAGTTCTTTGCAACGGACGCTATTTGTGGCACTGATAACCATTGCTGATAAAATGTTGTCGAGTAATTTTGCTATGGAGGTTTGTTTTCATAATATACTCGTTTGCGTAACGAATCGAGAAGTGTAATGTCGAGTGTTCTACGCGAAGGTAAATTTAATATTCACTCTCTGTTCATGTTTATTTAAACTATTCTCCGATAATACTATAAGTTAATATAAACTATAAACCGAGCGATAACATAAGCCGTATATTTCACTTGGACTTTGAAGCTGCCTTTATTAGCATTTATTTGCATTCGCCCGCCGCCGGTCAAATGTCATAAAATTATATTAATATTTAGAATTTGGAGCCGTTCATATTCTCATTTGTTGTATTGTTTATTCATATTAGCTGAGCGTGAGCTGGTGTGTTATATCTGTATTATTTAAAAGTGTGATAGATTTTGAATTTTGAATATGAATATTTGTAAAATCATGTTATGTCTGTATGTTTATATGTCTGCACCGTAGAAATAATATCCAGACATTAATAGTATTATATATTAATGCTTGTTATGTGGCCCGCGTGTTTCTGCTATAAACTTATAAAGCAATTTTGCTTTGACCAAGCTCAATACAATAAAGGTGTGATTTATATCGAATCAGCTAGTAAACTGTGAAATATAACTAATTTCATCAATCTGGGGGGGGGGAGCGAAAATTCTTCTTACTCTGTAAACGTAGAATTGACTTGAGTATTGACCAGCGAAAATTTTGACTAACGTAAAAAAAATCCTAGATCCGCCCCTGGATAGAAAATGACTTCGATGACCATGAACTTGAGAAAGCAGGTGATTTTACAGTTCTTCCGAATGACGAGAGACAGCCTAAGAATTTATACGACTCCTGTGCGGAGCTTCTTGATCGAAATAAGGATCGTTTTGGGCTATTAGCGTTTCACAAGAGCTAAAAAGGATAGGCCAACAGAAGGTCATAAAGTTGAGGCGAAAGATTCTCGAAGTAAAGAATTGTCTGATGAAGAGAAAAATTTTTTCAATCATGCTGCAAAAGGAGGTAGGAAAAAAGTATATATTTTCACAATCACGAGACCTGAAAGTGTCGGTAATAATAGAGAGTTTTAATGGCACTGTTTTGTTCAGCTTACAGACGATACGGCATAAATTGCGGAAACGTTCTGGATTAATCGATTGGGTTTTCTTAATGCTGATGCGGAATGGCATGAAAGCATATCTCGATTCATGCGTGGATTTAGCTAATATAACATTTAATTAGCTAAATTAACAACGAATTTAATTTTCTATTTTAATGTATGCCGTCGTTATAACAATTATAACAAAGTGTTTATATAAACACTTTAATTTCAAACATTTAAGTACATATATGACTAGAAATACATGCATGCAAAATCCCTTCACCTGAAGCGATAAACGTATATTTCCATTACTGAAATTCTATAATACTCGTTTTTGCTGAATGATCGAAGTCGTATATAGATATGTTTGAAGACGCTGCCACGCTGCTTTCTGGTTATATTGGCAAATGATTTTCATGGGTTATTGCGAATAAATTATGATTGCCATGATCTGTGGCCAGGCACAAGAAACCACGTGATTCATTTTGACCAATCGCGCGAGTAGATTTAGGCCAATGCACGAAGATTGTACGTATATTAATAAGGGCTATAGATACTGTTGTGAGTGTTTTGTTCACAAATAAACGCACACGCTGACCAAACAATGAACCTAACACTCGAAATAAATCAAGCATCCATTTATTTTTGTTTATTTGAAAAAAATGTTTTTTGGAAAAGTTCTTAACCCCCAGGGCGCGTAGACTATTTCTGATTGTTGGATCTTAATCGCACACGTGTTATTATCATGAATAATCGCAATTGTGTTATTTTCGCGTTTACCAATGGCGGATTCCCCAATAAAATACTGCATATAGCGAACCAACCATGAAGTAATTTGTTTATTAAATGTGTATAGTGAGCAATTTGTCGACGAAACACTTTTAATATTATACAAAAACACAGCGACAACAAAAAGCGAAATTGTGTAATTTAGTATGAATCAAAAGCCAGGCATGGCATTTTCTCACACATGAAAAACATCGTACGTCCAATCAAATTGCATGAAGTAAATTTACCCAATGATATACGATTTTTATTGCATCATTCCGCTGCGCATAAATCCCTATACACATATAAGGTTGCTCGCAGTGGAAAGAGTGCCGTTAGTGTCAAATTGATCTCTATACACATTTAATAAACAAATTACTTCATGGTTGGCTCCTTTGTACGATTTTTATTATGCACTCGCTGTGTGCACTTCTACGCACTCGCTAACCATTAAGTAATCGATATTTATATATGACGTATATGAGCATGCGTGAAACAAGTCGCCTTTACACTTAAGCAAATTCTCGTGGGTACAACTTTGCTATAAGTGTACCTCGCTTCCTCTATAATTAACCGCGCGTAAGACTCTTTCTTGTCCAGTTCTGCGCCTGTGCGCGATTCAATCGTATATGAAATACATGCATGCAGCAACCCCTCGCCATTTCAAACGAAGCAAAATATTTCCTGAGCTAGCCAGACCTAACCTTCAATATTATGAAATGTCCTAAATGTAAGGCCGATAGCTGATGTTTCAAATATTTCGGAAACAAACACAGTCGTAAAGGTGAAGTGAAATCACCCGTTTTCTTGCTGCTTTCCGTTGCATTAAGTTATAGACTTTCACAGTTTAAGTGAGAGTTAATACTTCATTATAGCTAAACCTTCAAAACATCAAAACAGCCCAAATAATATAAATAACCGAGCAGTGAACGTCGAATGTTGTTTTTCGATTATTAAATTCGTGCAGTGATTGCAGTCGACTATATATAAACCTTTAAAGTGATATTTGTTATATTAAAACTCCGAATTACACTCTTAAGGACTCTTTTCGAAGTTAAAACGATGATGTAAAGCCTTAGATAGTCGGTCACGTCTTCGCAAAACCGAGCAAAACGACATACTGTACCAAGGTCATAAAATGTATTCGTACAGCAAACACGAAATAAACCTCGAAATAAACAAAATAGACTCCTACCATTTCAAGGATTATAATCGAGTTGTTCCTTTTCACTGCTAATTCCTCTAGTTCTGATAATATTTTAAACTCTTCCCAGTGTTTTATCTGTTTTTTGATTCCACATTTCATATTTTGTTTTCGAAACATTTTTTTAAAAAATAGTTTGCAAAATGACAGTTAAATTGCTGACGTTTTTCACTGAAACACAAACGTTTCGTCTTAGCCAATCAGGAAGTTGCTGATTACCAGTCTACACTCGTTCGCATTTCGCGCATGCGCACAAGTATAATGAGCATTGAACGTCCATGACATTTGGGCATCTTTGGATTCCGCTATGTTCTCCCGGGTCCCGGGTGTAATTCCTAATCTCCGGGCGGAATTAGTACCCTCGCACGGTGCTCTGCACCGGCTTGGGGACAAAGACGATTTTAATTGGTAAAAATTTATTTTAAGCTGTCAATCGATTCGCCATGTTTGTGGCCGAGTACGTTGTAGAAAACAAACTCGACAAAATAGAGCGAGAGAGAGTTTCAAAACTTGGGAACTGGATGAACTCTGTGAGTTTGTCAAAGGAAGGAAGATTACAGCCTTTTTCATTAGCAGCGATAAATTGTCTTTATAACGGGAAGATTACCATTGTGTTAAAATGCTGGAACAGAAATTTGGAATTAAAAATGAAAATAATTCATCTTTTTCAGGTATTAAAACCTCGGGAACGAGGTGGACAACTTGACAAAACAAAGAGATGATATTGTCGGGATGACTATACTAGTTCCAGGATTATATAATTTACTCATTTTTCCTCTGTTTTACCTTGCATATTTCAAAACTTGAATAAGCTAGATGATGTAAACATCCCGTTAAGATCGATTTTCTTTCTCATATAGCTGAAGTGGTTGGCCGAGGATATAATATCATATTGGACAAAACTGTCTCCACTGATATTTTCAAGTTATCGGCTGTAAATGGAACAAAGTATGGTTTTAATATCCCTACTTGTGCTCAAATCATCAAAGTCAACGAGACTCGGGAATTTCAAATGAACTTCCACTTCGATGAATTGTGCGTAAAGAATAGATTGAAAAATCTCGGCTTAAGTCTTGATTTTGCACAGAACGTATTAAAAATGGCGCTCAAGTTCAAAGCGAGTGCAAATCAGAAGGAAAATGGCAATAGCAAGTCTACAAAAATTTGATTAAAAGAACATCGAATTGCTAAGATTCTTATTGGAAATTTTGAGTCCCAGGAGATTTCCTTCACAGATGATTTTGTGTCTGCTGTTGAAAAATTACCTGACCAATACACAGACGATGAAAAATGCAAGGACGATTTGATGAACTTTTTCAATCGTTTTGGCCATTTCGTATTCACTTCAGCTTATGTTGGCGGAGCAGTTGAGGTAAAAACCTGCATTGAAGGTTTGGAAGCATCCACACAAGGTGATAACTCAGTTGATGGATCAGTTGATCTAAGTGGAGTTATTGGAGCTAAAATTACTCCTGACCAATTATTGACAAAGAGAGCAAAGAAGACTGTCTTGGATAAAACAGAAACACGGTGGAATGGAGGGCGAAGTGCCTTGCATACAAAGAGCACATTACTCTCTGAAGAGAAATTCCTGGAGTGGAAGTTGTCCCTGTGCAAAGAGCCAGCGATATTGACTACTGAAATGAGTCTGGAGTATTAAGAAGAAAGGGGAGGTTTGCTACAAGCATTGCGTGGTCTTTTTGATGATAAAGATCTGCAACCCATTCATGATGAAAAAGAGAGATGTCAATTGGAAGAAAGAAAGAACAAAGAAGAAGACCTCGAAGTGCAACGTAGACAAATATCAAACACGAGGGAAGATTCAATAAAGGAGACTGATACTGAAGGATGGCAAGAAATCGTTACAGGAAAGTATTACCTAATCGGTCGAGGAGTTGCGGTACTGGTTTTTGGTATAGGTTTATTATGTAAACGCTGAAATTTTCATATAATTATGAATGTACTGACGACTAACATTATCGTGGATGTAACATCGTGTTCAAATACGTTGTTGTATGGCATGAAATTAAAAGAGTGTTGTTTTGAGTAATTAATACTCGACTTGCTAATTATAAGTCTTATAAATTATATAAATAAAAGGATATGTTGTATTGTTAATCACTATACCTTGATTGTCGTGGAGTGCTGATCACTCACGCTTAAAATTCGTGTTGATTGATTGATCGGCGGTTTAATTATTAAACTAAGTGGTCTATAATAACTTCCACTCATGATTTTGTTCAACAGTTAAATATGCAAATATTGTTGTAAAAATAATTGAACGCCATTGATACAGTCTCAACAAGTAGAAATATTTAGGCGCAAAAAATTTTGAACATATTTTACAAGGCTGAAGTTTGATCGGAAGTTTGCATGCAAAGGCGAGCGAGCAATTTGAGATTGGGGTGGGGGCGGTGTCTTGTGATAGTGACCGACTTTTACATCCGCGTTGGGAACTACGTTTTTACTTTTTTGTGACGGGCTTCCGTTTTATGCGTTACTTTTTCTCTTGGACAAGAGAGAAAAATAGATATCAGCCGTAAACGGAGTTAAAAACAAGCAAAGATAGAAATATAATGTGTTTGATAAATCAAAAAAAGTTTTACTTTTACCCGTTCTTTCACACTGATATCCTCCACGTCCAATGCCATTGTTACTCCTACTTCACGTGAACTGTAGTCATCAAGCATGCTTAGGTTTACAGACAAATGGCAGCCTTACTTAGCTTATCTTAGTCAGCTTTGAAGCGAAATTTAGAAAAAATAAACTGAGACACAAAGTTCTGTTTTATAAATGATCTTTCTAGCATTACGGAACCGGAATGTACACATTGATTTTTGAGGAAACTTCCATTAAGGGAACAATTGACTGCATAAGCGTGTAGTCGATAATTTATGCATTCGCTGCCACTCACAAGAACATTAAATTTGGAGTGTATTGCGCATGTATAGTTAGAAGTACATGCTGTAAAAATATTCGGCAATAAAGAGATGCCCTCGTCCCGATATGGTGGGCTTTTATTGTGTGAATGAAGTTTAGCCAGATGTATACAGTAGAGTACAATTTAATTTATTGTGCTATACTATAACTGTTTTGATTTTTGAATACATGCATTATGCACTTTTAGTGACATGCAATTATACAAGATACGTCGAGACCAAAGCTAAATTTTTGTCCATATGCAAACTTATTCTAGTACATTTTATTTTTACTCTGCTGCTTTGCAAACTGCAAGCATATATTGAATTAACAACTATGCAAAGCCATACAAGATTCTTATATCTTACATTACTGATCAGTTTACATACTTTGGTTATCGTATAGTACATATTACAATGCTCTCTTGCATTACCTGGTCCTATGATCAATATAATCTTGTCATAGTTCGATACTTAGGCCCATGCAGTTACACGATGTCGGATTAGTGGCGTTCCAGATTACTTTCTAATAGGCGTTGCAGTTACACGAGGATATAGCAATCCGGTACGCTCCACGGTCCCGCGTTGTCAAAATCACTCCACTCTGGAGGTGACATGAAAAATGATTCATGAAAAATGGTACATTTCTTTTTCCGTGTAATCGCTCTTATCCGGTATATAATATGTTTGGCGGGAGAAATAAATGGACATCGAACGATTGCAAAGGTTACCGATTTCAAAAGTTTTATTTCATTGTCTGTACACGAGGATATTTTTTTATTTTTTGACCTCCATTTTGTTTGTATTTTGAATCAATCCGGTACCGTGTAATCAAGACAAATCCGATATCATATGCATGTATATCGAATCAACGTAGATAATGCGATCGGAAAACTAATGCAGTATCGTGTACTGTTGCTGGGGCTCATTCTGTGCTAAATATTCAGGCCTGATTTTTTTCAATCTATTCTGCTACTGCCACTGACTGGTTTATCTAGATGGACCATATCTAATCTTATAAGGCCATTATAAGCAATCAAAAAAATATCATACAACATTTCTTAAAATCTCGACAAGTGCAGTGGTAGGTGTGAAATAGCCTAAATCTATCCTTTGTTCTGGGTGGTGTATACAAATCAGTCTCTAATGATCGCAGTCTCTTCCTTCTCGTTGTTGCGACATGCAAGCAACGATTAATATAAATGGACTCTTGGCTTAAATATTATCCTTCCATTATCGGCAGCAAGTACATTTATTTAATTAACAAGGAAGCATTTCCTCAAAGTTGAATTACGATCGATTCTTTGTACGTTTTCTATAATTTCCAAAATCACTAACTCACTTATATTCACATCCTTACCTATTTTCTACTTGCTTATTTGCTCGCCAAAATATTTCTTCCTAAGTAGCTGGTAATTTTGACGTGTGAAGACAAAGGCGATTCCAACATAGACCCCAGTAAGCCACGCTACCGTCAGCAATGCTATCATTACGTCAGAATTAAACACTAAGCCCTCAAATATAAGAGGTGCCCAGCTTATAGCTGTGGTGGTTGAGAGCTTAAATAACATTATGAAACTTCTGCGATTCTTTACAATGTTAGATTTCTGTACAATGCTGCTGCTTGCTTTGAGTTTTTGGCGAATTCGATAAGCGGTGAAGATGAACATTGCAATGATGTAGAAAAGAAGACAGCTCGGAACAAAATAATTTTCCACCACAACCAACCAGTTAGGAAGATTATGATAATTAGCACAAACAACTGATTCCTGAGTTACATGCTGATGAAACCTGGAGACTTCCGTCACCACAAGAACGATGTTGATAAACGTTATAAGGAGAGGTACACCCCAGCTAAAAAGACAGTACTTCAAGAAAGTTTTCAGCTTGTTTACATCAGATCTCACCAGAGTATTGCCACAAAAGGTTTTTCTTAAGTGATAGATATTAACAGCCGCATTCATGAGTATGTTATATGTAATGAACTTATTTATAATTTTCAGGTGTGCACATGGAAAGTCCAGCTCTTTACCTACACGTAGGTACAGGGACAGATACACCACGTAACTAAACAATGCCAATAGAAAAGAGAAGCTTAAACTCATCAAATTCAAACCAGGAAGAGTGCGCAACTCTGGAAGCATTCCATAAACTATCAACAGAAATAATAAAGAAATTATTGAAAGAGCTAAGGCACAAAATGGTGCTAGGAATGACAATCTAATATCTAATATTTTGAGTTTAGCACGCTTATCAGTACATAATATAAATTTACCATCCACCACGCTATATCTGTACTTTGTTGAAACTTTCCTTGACAACAACATACTAACATTAAACGCGGTATATTTCCCGGTATACCCGATATAAGTCGTATTATGAATTCTGTACGATTTTGTGACCCTCTGCAACTTTACGCCTTTCAGTAGAGGGAAATCACCTCGCTTGTTCGTCTTCGTGATGATTGATTTATTACAACTTTCAAAATAAATAAACGACTTTATCAAGTAATTTCGCATTTTCCAAATATTCTTTACGTAGTCATCAGTGGAGTTGCAAATCTTTATCCCATCATTCAGAACACGATACTCAGTATAATCATACACCTTGTTTTGATGGAGTAATGAAAAGTTATTCCAAACTTTGTATTTATCATCGTATTTAATCTTAATAATTGAGTCATTGCATGTTGATAGATCTTTCTTGGTATACTCTGTTGTTACTGGTCTTAACTTTTCCTTGCATATATGCGGTTGACCGTTATTCACCCCAAAATCTTTTCCTGTGAAATATTCACCAGTTGCTGCCCAGTAGACATTCAAGGACTTCGTCACAACATAGTAATCGGAAGTGATGCTTACATTACAACCTTTACGCTTCATTCCTAACTTTACTACGTAATTACGCAATTTCCAACCCCCCCGTACGTATTCGTCAGTGGAGTTACAAATCTTTATGCCATCATTCAGAACTCGATACTCAGTGTAATTATATAACGTGTTCTTATAGAGTAATGAAAAATCATTCCAAACTTTGTATTCATCATCGTATTTTATATTGAAAATCGAATCGTTGCATGTTAATAGATCTTTTTTGGTATACTCTGATGATAAAGGTCTTAATTTCTCCTTGCATATGTATGGTTTACCATCTATCACTTCATACTCATTTCTTCCAAAAATTTGCCCAGCTACTGCATAGTAGATTTGAAACTGCTTTCCCACAACATAATAATTAAAGGTGATGGTTTTGTTACAATCTTTATAACTCGACATTTGTTCTTTTATCCTGTCGTTACGAGTTTTCGAAATGTCGCGTACGTAGTTTTGACTGGAGTTGTAAATCTTTATGCCATCATCCAGAACTCGATACTCAGAATAATCATACACCTTGTTCTTATAGAGTATTGAAAAGTTTTTCCAAACTTTGTATTCATCATCGTATTTTATATTGATGATTAAGTTCCATGTTAATCGATCTTTCTTGGAATGATCTGACATCTCATGACGATTTACTTTGAAACGTCGTTTAGGTAAGAAATTTCGTTCAGGTGAGAAATTTTTTTTAGTAAGAAATTGCCATAATGCCTTGCGGTAAATATTCAAAGTCCTGTCCTCTGACCATTCAGAGATGAGATGAATGAGATCAGCTTCCTTGCAGTGTCTAAGCAAGTATTCACAATTTGCAATGAGAATACTTGCTCTCCAAACTTTCTTTACGTAGTCATTAGTGGAATTGCAAATCTCAAAGCCATTATCCAGAACTCGATACTCAGTATAATCATACACCTTTTTCTTATAGAGTATTGAAAAATTATTCAGAAATTTATATTCATCATCGTATTTTATATTGATGATTGAATCGTTGCATGTTGAAAGATGTTTCTTGGAATACTCTTTGCTCAAGACATACAATTTTAGGGCAGGAAATTCACCTTTTGTTTCCCTTTCCACCCAGTAATTTCGCATTTTCCAAACATTGCGCACGTAGTCATCGGTCGAGTTACAAACCTTTACGCTATCATTCATAACACGATACTCAGTGTAATCATACACCTTGTTCTTATAGAGTATTGAGAAGTTGTTCAAAACTTTGTATTCATCACCGTATTTTATATCGATGATTGAGTCGTTGCATTTTAATAAATCTTCCTTGGTAAACTCTCCTGTGACTGGTTTTAATTTCTCTTTGCATACGTATGGTTCACCGTTTATCACGCCATAGCTATTTCTTGGAAAATATTGATTGGCTTTTGACCAATACACATGGAACTGCTTGTTCAAAACATAATAATTCAATGCGGTGACTTTATTACAATCTTTAAACGACATTTGTTCCTTTACCCACTTGTTGCGGATTCTCCAAATATTCCAGATGTCGTTATTCGTGGAGTTACAAATCTTTATGCCATCACCCAGAACTCGATACTCAGTATAACCAAACACTTTGTCCCTATTGAGTAATGAAAAATCATTCCAAACTTTGTATTCATCATCGTATTTTATATTGATGATTGAATCGTTGCATATCGATAGATCATCCTTGGTATACTCTTTTGATACTGGTCGTAGCTTTTCTTTGCACACATGAGGTTTACCATCTATCACTCCATAGTTATTTCTTGTGAAATATTGACTAGCCCCAGCTCTGTACACATGGAAATGCTTGCTCAGACCAAAATATATTAACGTCTGAGAATTGCCACCTTTCTTGCAATTTTTACGGTACTTATGTTTCTTTATCCAGTGATTACGCATCCTCCAAATATTCTGCAGGTAGTCATCAGTGGAATTACAAATCTTTATGCCATAATTCAGAACTCGATACTCGGTATAATCATACACTTTGGACTTATAGAGTATTGAAAAGTTATTCCAAACTTTGTATTCATCATCGTATTTTATATTGATGATTGAATCATTGCATGTTGATAGATCTTCCTTGGTATACTCTGTTGAACTTGGCCGTAACTTTTCTTTACAAATGTAAGGTTTGCCGTCTTCCACGCTATATTCATTTCGTTTAAAATATTGACCTCCATATGCTGAATAAACCAGGAACTGCTCATTTACAGCGTAATATTTACTTCTTTTGAGAGATATTCCTTGGGCATGGCATTGATACGCGTTTTTAGACTTTTCCCACAAATTTCGCGATCTCCAAACAGCCTGAATTCGCGAATCATTAGAAGCACACATCTCAATACTGTCTTTGTTAAGTCGATAATCGTTGTAATGATAAATATTGCTTTTGTAAGACAACGAAAAGCTCTTCGAAACCTTGTATTCTTCCTCGTACTTTACTCTGACCAAATTATCGTTGCAGGATAGACTGAGCTTCGCAGAACAAATTACAAAATATCCAAGAACTACTCCGTAATCGTGCCTTGTAAAATTTTGCTCAGTAAGTTTAAAGAAAACAGTTAAATTTTTATACACTTTGTAACCACTTTGTGGGAGGAAACCATCGACGGATACACTACAATGTTTGTAAGCCATCTTCTTCTTTTCCATGATAATCAAATTCTGCCATCTCGGTTGAATAAGAGGGTTGGAGGAAATACAAACCTGTAGTTCATCGTCTATTACTCTGTACTGGTCATAATCATACGTTTGCCCTTGGTACATGATTGAGAAGTTATTCCACACTGTGTAATCATCTTCATAATTTATAGTAAATGTAGAGTTCGTGCATTCGCTTGAACCAGACTTGCTACGTGAGGTCGCATCAATATCACGTTTGTTCCGAGTGCGTTGCGTTGTCTGTGAAACGAATTTTTCTCTTTTTCCTTTTCTTCTGAAACCCTTTCCCAATTTCGTGTGACTTAAAGAAGAGATGTTACTTGATTCTCTTCTTGGATAATTCAAATTAGGCGGTGATGAAGTTGAAAAATATACGTTTGATCTCTTCCGTATTTCAATACCTTGCTGTGTTTTTGTCACAATTTCTTAAAGATGAATTACACAGTTAGAATTGTTGGAAACTTTTAATTGAAAATGATCTCATATTTTAGAACTCACCTTTCCCTCGAATTGTCGCAATATCCGTTTTATCCACTGTCTTGTCGGTATCAACTCGGTCAATATTTTCTCTAAAGTCTAGGATCCATTCATCTTGTTCGCTTGAAACTGTACTTTTTAACAGTCTGTTTGCCAACTCTTCATTTAATCTTCTCGCTCTGATCTCTCGCGTGATGCGGCCTGAACCACAATCACCAGGATAGATACAGAAAAAAGACGAACAGAGAAAGATGAGAAAGACTCGACAAAGAAATCGAAATATAAAGCCACGATTACAATGCATGTTGCAGCTGCAAGTATTGTTAAACAACTGAATACTATTTAAAAACGGCCTTTTCATCTTCAGTTTATTGTTTTTTTAAAGCAACACCACTTATATCAACACTCGAAACCAACTTTTGTTTTATAGATAATGGACTTCAATATTCTGGATGACGGATGTACGTATTTCGTCAGTCGGGTTATAACATTATTTGAATATAGGTGACAGGTGATATGCCTAGTTTTACGAAAATATTATATGGAATATTATTTGCTGTAATGTTGTTTCATCTTCGCGCTTGATTAAGCATTTGGGCTGCTTAATAAAAAATAAAATTTTAAATGCTTCCATGGAAGTTTTTATTATTTAACAAATGGGCAACAAATGTATTAAGTCTTTTCTATTTATTCTCATATCGTTTTTAAATAATTATGACATATGTAAGGATTTAGGTAAGTACAGAAAGCAGCCCTATAACGATCAATTTCGTGACGGTATATACAAGTGTTCATAGCAAAACTGCCAAACATTTCGAGCCGTTTCAAAAGCCGCCTTTCAAGTGAATAGTTTTGTTGTAGGCTATAGGGGTAATATCGTCATGTTTGCGCACGAACGTTTTAGAATCTCATGCAAACTTAAACCCTAACCATGAAAACACATAGTTAAACAGAAAGGCTTTTTCGTGAATTTTTAATGCTTTTCAGTTGGGGCGCTAGAAGTTCATTAGTTCTGGCTTCGGTTATTGCTAGGTATAGTTGCTACATCCTGTGCATATTTTCAGAGATATACAGACATATTACTGTTCCAAAGTCATAGCATTTAACATATATGTATCTTACAACATTCTGCCTATCGGAAAAAACGAAACATTCTCTTTTCAGCTTATGACCGATCTGGCCAGCGATCTAACAACGATTACATGCAGACGCATATTTTTGTCGGAAAAAAATCAGCTTACGATTGCTAAACGTAGAAAGTTCATATTTTTGGCGAGTAGCTAGTACTCAATGTCACTAAAGCTATAAATTTTATTGAGTCAGCTGTAAGATCAAGGTCAACCAACTAAATGACATGTACACCAACTGACAGTTAGTCAGTCGCATTCATATTAACTTACGTTGATTAGAAGTAATGGCTGAAAATGACAGGTGAACATAATATTTGATGAAGTAGATAAAACCCAAGCGTGGTTAGAAAGCAATATCCTTCTTCTTAATGTATTGGCTTTCACGCGGAATTTAAATGAAAATAAATTCATTAGCTGTTTTTCACATATCCAGTCTAAAATTGTCATCCCAATGGAATAAGAGTAAGAGTAATGGATTCTAACTATTCACTGTAACGTTCTAATTATTCACTGTCACGGTAACGTTTTTGTCACTGCGTTAGTGACACATACTCGATGAATTAGCGTGCAGGGCCAGTTGTTCAATACTGGGTCAGCGCTAGCTAACCTTGGCCTAAATTTTATTCCACTGTTTTGGTTTAGAAGTGCTTCTGAACCGCTGATCATTCTAAAAACTTCCAATGCGGCCTATAAGCGTAGAGTATGGGGGGGGGGTCTGAGGGGCTGAAGCTCCCCGGAATGTCTTACTGGGGGGTAGCCCCCCCTAGAGATTCTCCGGAAGGTAATAACCGCATCAGAGCAATGTTGAATCTTTGAAAAGGCATCGTTAAAATACACATTAAACGGTATTATTAGTAAATATAATAATAATTATATCAAACAACTAGGAAAAGCAATTGCGAAATACAGCTTGTTAATTTTATCTTTCACTAGCTACCCACAACAGGTCATAACCAATGGTAAATAATCATTTTCTGCGCCTATCGGCCATATAAACCATGACTACCGATGCAACTATACAATAATATCAAGAGAAAAATTCCTTTTTTTTAAGAAAACCAGAAGAAAACCAAACTCTAAACTTTTAAAAACTTCACAAAATATGGTTCTTGTTGTCCAAGAAAATATTTATGACAAAAGATATTCAACTTTGTAAACAAGAAGAAAATTGATGTAAAGATTTGCTTTAACCGGGTTAAGCTAACCAGCTTTTGAACGCTCGGTGCCAGTGTTCTAACGACCCTGCAGAAGTATTCTAATTTTAGGCGGCGATATTGTTGTGACTCATTAGTTATTCACACAGGGATTTAAAGCGAAAGAGAAACAAATAGTGATTAATTTGTAATCAGGGGGTACGTCACGTTTCATAATTCATATAATCAGGATTCCGCGACTCTTTTAAATCCTACGTCAGCAATACCTCCCTACAATTACATATAATAAGAGTGGTCACATCAATATTTCTGCAATTATAGCTCAATTTTTATGTATACCTGATGCGCGATCCAGCAGTTTTCAGAACAATAGCGCAAACCAATACGTCCGCAATTTGCTGACCAGCGCAAACGACCTGCTATGCAAATTTCCCATACCTGAGACACCCGTCTAGCAACACAATACTTCGTTGTTGGTATTAACGCAAGCCGAAGTTAGCAATCTGCTGAACGGGTTTTTCGGAAGAGATCAGTTGGGAATATTTACCACAGGTAAGACATAACCTTTTATTCTGGACCTGTCACTAAATGTTGGTAAATTTAAGTCATTTAAATTATTGAAATCATATATCAAATGTGAACCTCGCTTCGAATGAGGAAATCGAAAGTGATAATGAAAGAAAGGTACTTCGTAAGTCGGTGCTATTTGTTACGATTTTATGCTGTAATGTACTATTATTCATTTGTTTTAAACATTTGAAATTCTCTTCAGTGTGTTTTTGAATTTTTTTCGCACTGTTCATAGTGTTCTTGTGAATACATAATAAAACTGATATGCTACAGCTAAGATAGCTAGGCAAGCTTAGACAAGAAGATTACGAAAACTAAAAACAATTCAGTTGTGAAAATGCGGATGAATGCAATAACAAGGGTTCGTCAATTCAAATATGCAGTAAAAAAACCTCGCTTATAATAATTAAAAATTTGAAAAGCAAAACCTAATCGTCGTTACATACGCCACTGCATACGTCTGTTGTTAGGGACGCGCTCGCAAAACAAATATCTCATACGGCACAAAGTTGTCATTAAAATGTGGTCCTACGAGTGTCGCCATATACGACGCTTACATGTGAGGGCTGTTTGTGAAAACTGTTTTATCATATATATAACATAAATGGAACACAACGTAACACTTACTTTGTATATGGCTATATAGCCTACTGCAATTTTTTTATCACAGACATACGCATTAACGGCAACACGTCACATGTATCAACAACATGTCTCAATATAAAAATATAAAAGTCAAAATTTATTCATTTCTGAAAATTCCTGACCGGTTATTTCTTTTCATACGACCACACTATATTTAATACATTAGGTTCCAAAAAAGTAAATTGAAATTATTAAAAAGAAGTTGTGTTAGCTAAGTCAATGTTTATACCGTTAGTGTCATCAGGTCTAGACACATAAAGATGGCTGCAATTAGCTCAAAAATTATTATGCATACCTGCTGCGTGATCCAGCATTTTTCAGATGAGTGGCACAAACCAGTACGCCCCCACGAATTTTTAAGCAAATTTCCCATACTTGAGATTCCAGTTGCAACACAACACTTCGTTGTTGGTGATAACGCTGTTAGAAATCTGCTGAAGGGTTCTTTTTAAAAAATTATAAAAGATCAGTAGCAAATACTAACTACAGGTAAGATTTTAGCCTTTTAATCCGCTCCTGTCACTAAACTCTGCAAGTAACAAGGCTGTTTAGGAAATTCTCTACGAAGGATCCTGTACAAAGGCTGTTTAATTAGCTTATTAATCCAATTTCTATAGATCATTCAATCCCTGCATCTCAGTGTTTGCTATTTTGGTTGCTATTTACTTATGGCGTAGTTTCTGTTGGCATATCTATAAACTCTTTGGAGTAAAATTTATCTGTTATTACCGATAGTTTGGTTCAAAATTTATCTCTGCCAATTGTATGACTGTGAATTTCAGTTGTTGATTATAATTATACTTAGAATTTAGATGTCGCGTTTTTTGTATGTACACATATATACATACGCACGTAAAAGTTTAAAATAATTTAAATCAATGAATGAGTAGATGCACAGGGTTGAATTCTTTTGATATTTGGTGTGTTTATTATTATACAACAACTTAGAAGGTTTTACGCACGTGTACGTAAGTGCAAAAAACGCGCGACACATTCGTCCTGATGAACATTTCGATTACATTTACGAGCTTTGATAGAAAATGTATGGCAGCATATAGACTTTATTAACGCATTCACACGTTGATATGTCGCCTGCTTTGTAACTTTTGTTAGAATTTTCGCACGTTTTCGAAGGATCGATAGATCATAAACATTATAATGTCCAATTCTTTTTCATGAAATACATTTCTCGCGTTTGCAACGGCACGAATTTAGCGCGCAGACCAAGGTGGCAGACCATAGTGTGAGGTTTCGCCAGATGTCTAGCTTTGTTGTGATAAAAAGTATTATGTTTCGTTCATATTCAAAATATACCCTCATTATCCGACCACATTCCATGCAAGGGCTACCGCAATCCAAGATAGATTTTAGATACTGTTGATTATATAGTTCCTAATGAGTATGGAAAGCCAATAGTGCAGGAGATCTAATACAGTGTGATTAAATCTCGGTCTCGGACCGTTTTTAAGACATCTTCACCCCACCTCGTTACAATTAATAAACGCACGAAGTTGGACAACATTTGAATATTCGGCAACATTTGAATATTCGGCATTGACTACTAGATTTTTGTAAACGTACACGTGAATTACCTAAGCATCATCGCTTTGTTTTGACGAACATTTCGAACTACATTTACGTCGTTTGATAGGAAACATATGGCAAAATCAAATGTCAGCCGGCCAATGTATAGAAATTGTGAGCACATTCGCACGTTCATATTGTTATTTGTTATCCTGAAGCACATTTCTCGCGTTCGCAACGCTACGAATCTCTCCAAGGATGATAAATTCGTTGGAATATTTAGCACGGACAAATCAAGGCGGCAGACTCTGTTTGAGGTTTCGCCCGATGTCTAGCTTTGTTGTGACTAGAAGTATTATGTTTCGTTTATGCACTGGCGGTCAAAAAGAACTGATCAAAACAAGTTACATGCTCTCGAATAAACGTATAACTGTACCTCTAACAATATATACGAGTAAATATAGACTAGATTACATGCTAAGCTATATGGAATACTAATATTTTGTTGACCCTCCTTTGGCCTTATAATTGATAACAGCGTTACACCTGCGTGGCATACTTTCTGGTGGTAATCTTAGTGGTCAAAAGAAATTCATCCTATGGACAGTCTTTACAGCAACCCACAAACCATGGACGCTTTATGAATAATTCCTTTCTTGCACTATCCCCGTGACAATGTTCCGTAGATTTCCAATAGGGTTAAGGTCTTTTTAGTGTGCACGCCAATCCATTTTTGTCACCCCCTCTTCCTGAAACCATTATTTGACTATCTTGGAAGTGTGGCAGGTTGCATATAATATTATTGAAATATTGCTTGGAATGAGAGAATTATCCAAAATGCCTCTGACGCTCTCTCTATATTCGATTCTTTTTTATGAGTTTGTACCTAAACAGTTCTTTTTGACCGCTAGTGTACAATAAAAGATTGATTGTCGCGATTCCTGTTACATACGACAATAGCAACATTTGAGCAGTTCTTTTTGACCGCCAGTGTATATTCAAAGAAGACGTGCTTGCTAAGCGTTTACTCGAGCTAAATGGCTGCTTTTAGGTTATCTTAAAACGAGGACTATCCTTATAAGAAGGGAATCTGCAAATCGCCCATTTTAAAATATAAATAATAACTATATAGATCGAGCACCAAATTATGCGCGCAGTCCTTTCGTTTTGATCGAGTTCACGGAATATGTGTACTACGGAAGCCCGGAAGTGCCATATGAATTTTGCATTCAACTTGGTTGAACCCGTGGTTGAACGCACAGCCTCGTACCCAGGCGCTTTAATAGTAAATATAAGTATAACGTTGCATCCAGGTATAGAGTTCAGGGGCCGGTTGTATCAAAGGCGTTTAAGCTAAACGGCGTTTAGCTCCTATCCACCGTATAAATTTATTATCCGGCGGATAGTTAAACGCTCGATAAAATTGCGTTGTATGAAGGCCGTTTAGTACAGCGTTTAACTAACCTGCGGATAACTTTAAATTTATCCGGAGAAAACTGGAGAAAACCGGTTATTCCCGGTGGTTGCTAGGCGTTGCTATGCGTCCGAAGCGCGGGAAATTTTGAAAGCAAACAATGGAGGCTAAGCGAGCGAGAAAACCAAACTTTTCCGCCGCGGAATGTGCTTTAATTCTTCAGCTTGCTGAGGAAAATATCAATATCATCCGCGATAAATTTTCAACAACTGTTTCAAACAAGAAAAAAAGCGAAACTTGGCAAAGAATATGCGATCGGGTGAATGCGCTTGGGGTGGCGAAGAGAACTCCGAGTGAGTTAAGAGAGAAGTGGCGGGGGATGAAAGGCGAAGCGAGAAAAGACCTTGGAAAAGAAAAAAATTCTCACAAAAAAACTGGAGGTGAAAGATCCCCCATCAGCCGTTGAAGCCAACAGTCCAGCGAATACTTGAGTTGTTTAGGGGGATGAACCTAGCTTTTGTGGGATACAAGGGGGGATTGAATCAGGTGAGTGGTGTCATGCGCATAATATTACATAAATCAGTGAAATATATGAAGAGAAAGGCGAGCGTCATTGTAAACGTTGTTTTATGTCATTTAAAACGCATATTTTGAATATATCGGCTATAAGTATGGTAGTTTGGAATGTTTAAATCTCGAAATGGCTTACAAAAGACGTACGTCGCATAGTATCTTCTTTCGACAGTGGAAATCCCTACTTTATACGTCGGTCGTGAGGGTCTGAAAGATTTCACTTGATATGTTCATATGTTTAATATAAACACACACATATTTTTCAAAGATAAGTACATTTGTATAGTTTTTAGCTATAATTTTTATATTCAGTAGTCAGTGGCCGGTACTGCATTTACATATTGACACAGGTATCTAGCAGTTCTCAAATATGGTGTTCAATTTCTAGACTCTAGTTTCTTGTAGTCAAATATTGTTTGATTTTTGTAGGAACAAATACAAATTGGGATGCCCTAGATGATCATACCATGGAGCTCCCTTTTGCTGAGGCATGTTCAAGTCTCCCTATTCCTCCACCTGCTGTTGGTGATGTGCCACCATCATTTCTTGAAAAGATTCCACTACCAGTGGTAACAGTCCCTCACCCAGCAACTGTTACAACACCTCCTGCAGATGGTGCAGCAACTATTACTATTACAACACTGCATGAAGCAGCAAACCCAACCCTACAAGCATCTGGCTCAGGAACACTTCCTGCAGAAGACCCAGATATACAGGTAATTGTGGATCAGCCACCCACCAAAAAGCAAAGAAAAGTGACCACACAGGACATCCAATTAGCACAAATGGATGTCCTTATATTGGAGAAGAAGAAAATTGAACTAGAAGTTCAAAATTTAATGCTAGTTCAGGAAAAATTAAGGCTGGAAGTTGAGATGTTGAGAGTTAACACATCATTTGAAAATTGAACAACAATGGTTATTGTTTATTTATTTGTAACATAACATTCATTTGCAAATATCAAGCAGGCTAAATATAAGTGAGTTTTCACCAGCATTAATATAAGAGGCTTTTTACAAATATAATAATAGTATAATACTGAATAAAACTCACTTATTTTTAGAGGAATAAATTTTAATTAACACAATTGAATTGAATGCATGTATATACAATTTAAAAAATTAAGAAATCTTCAAATGTTCTATATAAACAGTTTTATTTGAAATGTGAAATTATTTTATTAAAAGTATGTTGCTGCAATAATTTCGAATTGCTGCTCCAGAATCAATACCATTATAATTGTTGTCCTCTTCTATCAGGAGTTCTTCCTCTTCCTGATCAATTGGCTCATTGTGATCAATGGCAATATTATGCAAAACGCAACATGCGACAACGATGGTGCACACCCTCTCTGGACACAATCTTACTTCACCATGCAAAACATGAAAGCATCGTTTCAGGACCCCAAAAGTCCTCTCAATAATACACCTTGTGACCCTGTGTGCTCGATTAAATCATCGCTGGGGCTGTGTCTGTGGTTCTGGGTATGGGGTCATTAAATAAGGCATACAGGCATAGCCACTATCACCTAAGAGAACACCATTTTCAAAATTGGTCCCTTCTAAATTGCGGCCAATAGATGATGTTCTAAAAATGTGGCTATCATGAGTTGACCCAGGCCATTTGGCGACAATATTGGTAAATTTCCCTACAAGATAAAGTGAAAATAAAGCCTGGTTTCCATATGACGCCGACCTGTCGCCGACTCATTGTCTGTAATCATCCAAGGAGAAAATGATTTCAGAAAGACAAAAGATTTCACTCATCAGTAATCACCGACAATAATACTTTGCCGACGTCGGCGTCATATGGAAACCAGGCTTAAATTTCATTTCTAATTTGAAGAGGGGGGGGGGGCTTCATGGCATAATGTGAGTGCGTGTGTGATTTTCAACCTCTGATTTTCTACCAAGCTATGATGAAAAGTTGTTACAATTATTAATAATAAAATGGACAAGTCAGAGAACAATATTGACTAATTTGACTTCCGGTAAAAAAAATCCATTCACAATCATCCCTATTTACCCTACGAGACTATTTACATTTTTAATGCGCCATATTTAAATAACTGTGGTATAAACAAAATATTTCCTGTACCTTTATGGTCGCAGATTCCTTGTACGTTTATACTGTGGACCCTCTTTCGATTTACGAAATCTGGCTCGTTTTCTGAAGGCGCCTGGATTTTAATGTGTGTGCCGTCAACACAGCCGATTACACACGGAAAGTTTGCAATCTCGTAAAAACCTTGCTTCACGATGTCACGATCTTCTTGTGATTGAGGGAATTTAATGAATTGGTTAATCTTACGACATAGAGCAACAGTAACACGACGTATTATTCGACAAACAGTGGCCTTATCCAAGCTTGCAAGAGTATCTCCGGTCACTTGTTGGAAGCTGCCAGATGCAAGAAACCGAAGTGTTATTAAAACTTGGTGGGTGGCCGAAACAGCGTGAGTACGATTAGTTGCAGGACTGATTTCGTCTCGTACAAGATTGGTTATGTAGACGATGGTTTGCCTACCGAAACGGTATCGTTTTCGCAGCTCATCATCATAATATTGTAAAATGTTGTCAATTTCACGTCTAAAAACTCTGTCCGCTCTTCTATTTACTCGTGGAAGTGCATAAAAATGGATTCCAGGTAATCTGTACAATGCCATTTTAGATGTTTTTTTTTTAATTGACAACGAATTTAAACTTTATCCTCCGGATAGTGACTTAAACGGTCTCAAGGGACCGTTTAAATTTACACGCTGGATAGGCAAATTTTAACCGGTGGATAGTGCTAAACGGATTTGATACAACGCTATTTCTCAAGCGTATAAATTTTATACGGTGGATAGCGAGTTATACGGTGGATAGCGAGTTATACGGTGGATAGCGACTTAAACCACAGGTAGCCCGCTATTGGATTTGCTTTTAGTTAAATATTTTTAAAATACATTCTATGCAAAACGACATGAAGTGTAACCTTCCTTTATTCACTGCTGACATATTATCGCATGCGCCAATTCGTGCGGTGCAGTGTGACCTTTATGTATATATTAATATAAGGTTGGCAACTCTTTGTCGTATTTTCACATTTACGAATTACATACACAAATTACACATGAAAATACTCGTACTTAAACACAAAAATATACACAAAAAACTAAATCTATTTGGGAACTGACTCTCCTAAAACATTTCCGAAACATTTGTTTGTCTTTAAAGCCATTGCAAATATGTGAAATTTACGAAAATACAAACACTTTTTGGTTGAATTTTTTGAAAAGCCTTCGGGATCCCATCACCCTGCCCTACGTCACAGCAAATACGCTATATGATTGGCTGGTTGAGTCCCGTTAACGTAAACAAATTTCAAAATTCAAAACTAAGCCAATCATATTGCGTGTTTGCTGTGACGTAGGGCAGGGTGATGGGATCCCGACGGCTTTTCAAAAAATTCAACCAAAAAGTGTTTGTATTTTCGTAAATTTCACATATTTGCAATGGCTTTAAAGACAAACAAATGTTTCGGAAATGTTTTAGGAGAGTCAGTTCCCAAATAGATTTAGTTTTTTGTGTATATTTTTGTGTTTAAGTACGAGTATTTTCATGTGTAATTTGTGTATGTAATTCGTAAATGTGAAAATACGACAAAGAGTTGCCAACCTTATATTAATAGAGAGCTTTAGATTTGACTACGGCTCCCGCTACGGCTACGAGATTCGTCACTGTGGCGCGAAACAAACGTTGTATGCATGCGCCACCACGTACTGGCATGATAAATCTCTGCAAACACAATAATAAACGCATGTTTATCCCGTCAAATATTTCGGGAATTTTACCCTCACCATTTCCAAAAATACGCGTATTCAAAGGCCACAGTCATGGAAAACATTTCTCTAAATTTTTTTTCTGGAAAAAAAGGAAAAAATGTCAACTTTTATTGCTTTTTAAATCACGTAGTCAGGACTACGAAGTTTTGTTAAAATGCCGTAGTCAGATGAGCGAGGGCTACGTGCCTCTGGCGTCAGTACGAAGTATCACGAATATCACGTCAATGTGACGAATCTCGTAGCCGTAGCGGGAGCCGTAGTCAAATCTAAAGCTCTCTAATATATACATAAAGGTCACACTGCACCGCACGAATTGGCGCATGCGATAATATGTCAGCAGTGAATAAAGGAAGGTTACACTTCATGTCGTTTTGCATAGAATGTATTTTAAAAATATTTAACTAAAAGCAAATCCAATAGCGGGCTACCTGTGCTTAAACGCCTTTGATACAACCGGCCCCAGCTGAAAAAACCAAGCGCGCAAGGGTGCTTGGGGAGGTTTGTTTTAGCGAGGAAGCGCGAGGCAGAAAATGACCCATTTCTGGCAAATTGTTACCGATTCTGGAAAACGCTTGTATTTTGCAGTTTTTATTTTCATTATTTATAATTTTTTTACTGGATCGACTGTCGACAGGCTAGCCAAGTATTATGAACGTTTCCCTTGGCGAAGAATCATCTGAAGGTACTTTTATTTAAATATTTTCCGTCGGAGTGACTATATCGTAGAGCACTCGAATAATCGCCTGCCGTATTTACATATATACTATTGAAAAAAGCGAGCGCATTTCAACATATTAAGAGGTTTCTGTCCATGACATGACAGATAAACTTATACTCCTTTGTTTACAGGTTTAATAATCCGAGGACGTACATGTATTCAACGCGAACATATGGCAACAACTTGAGTTTAAAAGTAAATTGATTTCATACGTGATACTTATTGGATATAATTTGTAACATGAAATGTTCAATATTAATCAACCTATAACATTTTTAAAAACCGGTGTATCTGTAAAAACCTGGATCTAATTCAAGTAATTATAGTATATAATTATATTGTATTGTATTATATTGTATAATTCATTTGATTGTTTCCATGTTGAATTCATTTTCTGCCAGGCGCTAAATTTGGCAAAACCACCCCAAGCACCCCCGCGCGCACCTGGGTACGAGGCTGTTGAACGCATCCAATAAAATGGACTGTAAAATATCAGACCGAGGCTTTTTCGATCGCCGATCCATCAGGAGATGAAAAACAGAGAAATTCTGAATGAAAAAGGCACAAATAAATGCTCAAGAGAGAATTTGATTGCTTTTGAAATTAAAAAAGACGTCCCAGACAGTTTAAACGGTAAACTAAAAAAATTTGATATTTAGTTTTTGTTTTTATCAAATGCGTACCAGGCTACAAATACGAATTTATGCATTTCTTGTTTGTTTCAAGTGCAAATACATACCTTATGCGATACGGGTCTTTACGGAGAAATATCGGACCTCAATCTTTTTGTACAAACCTCACTCTTCGAGTTCAGTTTGTTCAAAAAGACCTCGGCCGATATTTCTCGGTAAAGACCTCGCCCTTGGTTAATAAGAAGTTATTATTCTATTCTGTTCTGTTCACGAAGTTGCTAGTGCGTACGAATTACATAATTTGATTCAAATTTCAAATTCAAAAACAAATTAGACAGCAAGATTTTGAAGAGAATAAAATGTTACAATTTTACCGCCTTGGACTAAAAATGTTGTCTAAACCAAATATTCCATGCAATGGGCTCATCTTTTTGTCCCACCTCGGTAGTACGTACGAGTTCCGTGCCTCGAGGACTCTACCACAAATGCGCAAATCAGACATATAAGAGGGGTCGGTACGTACCTATATGAACAAGCATTGGTTGATGATAAACATAAAACACAATGAAATATAGAAATTGATTGCTAAAAGAACGAATCATAAACACTGTTCACTATTGTTACAAAAAGCCAATCACAAAACTCGTTCATATTAGGTGGATATACTTACTGTATATATAAGAGAGTCAACCCAGCAAGTTTTTTTTCCAATACTAAAACCTTATTTCTATGCCACGGGCCAAAATTATAATACCTCCACTTCAAAATTTGAAAATATAATTATATACAAATATAGTTTATTACACTATGCCTGTCGCCTTCGTCAGCCAATATGTATCGCATAAAATATTTCGGTAAAGCCGTAAAGGCACATTACTCACCTCCAAATTTAACACTGAACAGTTCATTGCCCAGTTATAAGCGGCAGTTAATCAAACCATTGAATTACAAAAATCGCAAAATTTTTTTCGTTAAAATAACAGAATAAAGTTTGCAGCCTCGCATTTGTACCATGTAAATTATCCATGTCTGTAATTTTCGATTTATTTTTATTTATATAATAACGTTAAGAATTCAAGCAATTTCATTGGTCGAGAGCCGTGATCTGTAAGAGGAAAGACGCACGGAATGACTTCACAGATAATAATCGATAATTTTAACGAATTTAATCAGTCATCTCTTGTTTTATTTTGTGAGCCGATTAAATTTTAGTAACAGCTTAAGCCAGCTAATAGCATTTCGTCAATCATATGGATCACGTATGCGTGATATGTGCAAAATTTCTACTTTGACAATTTTCCAAGTGTTGGGGAAACTATTTACTATGATAAGAACAAAAGTTATCTGTTTGTACAAATATACAATTTCACAAATTATCACATCTAATTTCGGCCATGTTTATGCAAAAAGTTTCACGTTTTGTAAATTTCCGAGGACATATAACCAATCAATTGAACTTTAGATATTTTTCAAATTGTTCACGAATAAGACTATCTTATCACCACGTATATCACCTTCTCGCCGTGTTTCATTTTGTGTCTTTCTCGAAGCCTTATGCGGTACTCGGACGACCATCTCTTCCACACGACATCTTTGCACCGTTGGATGTACCTTGCTCGTTTCCGAAGATCGTGATCTGCAATTCCACCTCAATCAATATCCAGGATCACTTCTTCCAACTCTGTGCAAGAAAGATGCCCGTTACCGAAAGATTTGTACAGCGCTTGTTTGATAAGACCTATCAATCTCTTGTACTGGCCACCCGACTAAGGCGCTCGATTCAACTTGAACTGTCACTTGATAGCCATCTTCGCCAACTCATCGTTGAATCTCTCGTCATGCATAATTCGTTTTAGCCACCTCGCTCCAGGAACAAATGTCTTCACATCTGAGTATACTTTCTCCGGCCGTCTATAAACCTTTTCAAGTTGGTAAGGAACTCTTCTGTTCTCAGAGTTTTCGTTATACTTCAAGGTACAGCGCACGCGCCAAGGAGCAGGCGTAGACTAGGATGTAGGCTTTATGTTCTTGCTCGTAATCGATTCCTACGACTTGGGACGGGCTCTCCTGACGATCGATCTCTCGGTAACTTTCCCGGTTGAGGGTTTGGTAATCGTGATGCGTGGAAACGTTTGCAACCAAAACAGTTCTTTCTCACTCGTCTAGCGATTCTTCTTAGTCGTTGGATCAAGTACTCGTTTCAAACCTGGGCTATAGTCAATCCCACCCCCCATGAAGGGACACTTATGGGAATGCGCACCACTAACTTCTCGGTAAAATGGTCTTTGTCTGGGAGGTAGATTGGGTGATCGCCTTGAATGCGACCATGAAAGACAAGAATAACATTACTGGAAGGCTTAGTTTTGCTCGATCTTCCACAGCTCTGCTATGGATCTCAAATTTGGGCACCACAATCAGTGACCTTAATCAAACGCGTGGAAAGACTTCAAAGACGCGCAACAAAGTACGTTCTAAATCTGCCCTTCCGTTGTGACACAACCTACAACCAGAGACTCGCACTTTTAGACCTCCTCCCATTGTGCTACTGGCATGAATTTCAAGATATGATAACCTTCTACAAACTAACGCATGGCATCATGACCATTGACAATGATTTAATACAGTCGTCACCCAATAACAACAGAAGAGATACCAGGTCGTCTGATCCTAATCATCTGTCATTTACAATGGTACAATGCAAGACCACTACCTACCAAAGGTCATTTCTCAACCGAACAAAGAGATTATGGAACGTACTACCAAAGAGTTTGACAAACAATAACATCAGTTTAGGACAATTCAAAAACGGACTTTCTAAATATTACAAGTTAGCACTGGAAGACGTTTTTGACGTTGATGACCCAAGGACATGGAAATCTATATGTTTGTTTTGTAACAAATCTCGTAATCTGTCCTGTCAAATATCGTGCTGTTATTAGATTTGTGTTTGTTGTATAGTATTAGTATAGTTTATGGGGCTGCTGTAATTGGTGAAAACTGTAGCGTGCACCCTTCCAATTTTCCATATTGTATATTGTTGTAAATATATTGGTAAATGTTGCATATTACTTGGCAAAGTTAAATAAAACAAAATAAAACAAAAATTCCGCTGTGTTCTTGTTTCTTTCTTGTACTCTCGCGACCCACCACAAAGTGGTAGCCACTTTGGCCCTTTCCACCAGGGGTGCCCTTTTTCGCTGACCTTTCCTCCCCTGCTACCCAAGTTGGCAGGATTCTCTTCGTTGGATATGTGTCGCCACTGAATGTAATATTTCTCCTGTACGTGATCCATATACCTAAATCTTTTTCTTTTTCTGTGACCATCAGGGACTTGTTATTGATCTTGTTATTGATCATCGCTAATCACTGTAGTTAATTCCTTAACTATATAATTAGTTAACTACACGACTTAATAACTGCGTTGCACAAAACCTAGTTTGTCGGATGATTAATTAATCACGTGGTTAACTTGCGTACATTGTACGCAAGTACATCGAGTGATTTCAGTCTCGATATGAAATTTCTCCATTGTATTGCTTAATATTAGATTGTAAATTCCAACCAAATTGGTTGAAGTCCAAAACATCATTTCTATACGACGCATTTCCCATTTTTGGGTTTCACTTTGACTTTGTAGAGCAATGCAGGCGAGGCGTAAGAACCCCCCCCCCGGATGTAGAATATTAATTTTGTCCGGATTTTCTGCCCATTCTATCAGGTCGCGCGCCTGGCAAATCTGTGCAGTTCACTGACACCATTGATACTGCACAAGTTGACTAAGCATTGTCAGATTTAAAGAACTTTCTTTTTAATATGCAATGTTAAAAACAATAGGACGATTCGGAAATAAATATATTGTCGAATGGAATAGCACATCTTAACATATTTGAGAAATTTAGCGATGGTGGTGGCCAACTGACTCAACTCTATCATTTATTATCATCTATCACTTCATTGTCCTCAACATTCCCAAGCAATATGGTAATAAAATATTTTTGTTTCATAGGTTTTTAAATACATTTGAATGGCAATGGAAACGAATCCTGATGAATTGAAACCTTTGCCAGCTTCAGCTGAAGATTTTATGGAGGAAATGAGATTATTTGAAAACCTTCATCGGGACTCCGACCCACCTCCCAGAGCAAAGCTTTACCACTGTTTACTCTCGAGTGCAAAGATAAAACGTCCATGTAATTCTGCCATGATTTTGTTGGTAGGAAGTAGTGGGGTTGGGAAGTCGTCTACAATAAACCATTTACTTGATACAGGAGAAGGAACTCCTGTTGCGGTCACCAGTAGTTCCAAGTCCGAAACTAAAACCACCAGAGAATACATTCTTACCACTGACAACCAAGATTACGCAGTTTGTGATTTAAAAATGGGTATTATAGATACACCAGGATTTAATGATGATGATGCTGGTGTGAAGCAAGATGCTTGTAATTTCGTTTCCATTAAAAGATTTTTTGAAACACATCCAGGCTTACCAAATCAGCTTACTTATCCAAATCTTGTATTTTTGGTGGTTAACGTCCTTACTACCCGGATCGAGCGTGAGAAGAGCAGTTTTTCCAAATGCCTTAGGGGGATTAAATTGCTCAAAGTGGTTGACACAAGTCATCCAAATCTTGTTGTGATTGCAACATTTTGCTGCTCTTTTGGTCACCGGAATGTGAAAAAATGGGAAAAAAAGATACAAGAAAAGAAAGATGCAATTTCAGCTACCGTGTTTAACGTGCTTGGCGTCTCTGCACCTGTGGTATTGATAGAAAATGACTTCGATGACCATGAACTTGAGAAAGCAGGTGATTTTACAATTCTACCGAATAGCGAGAGACAGCCTAAGAACTTATACGACGCCTGTGCGGAGCTTCTTGATCGAAATAAAGATCGCTTTGGCCTATTAGCGTTTAATTCTTGTTTCACAAGAGCTAAAAAGGACCCAACAGAAGAAGGTCATAAAGTTGAGGCGAAGGATTCTCAAAGTGAAGAATTGTCTGATGAAGAGGAAGAATTTTCAAATGCTTTTAGCGATGATGCAAAAGGAGGTTGGTATTATATATTGTTTTTGGAGTTATTTTAAATATTTTTTATTGCCAATTTCCTTTAAAAAGACAATTTTAATTGGTAAAAATCGATTTTAAGGTTTGAATCGAGTCGGCATGTTTGTGAACGACTATGTGAAAGAAAACAAACTCGACAAAACACAACAAGAGAAAGTTTTAAAACTTGGTATCTGGATGAACTCTATGGGTTTGTCAAAGGAAGGAAGATTACAGTCTGTATCACTGGCAGCAATAAATTGTCTTTATGACGGAGAGATTACCGATCATTGTTTTAAAATGCTTCAACAGAAATTTGGAATTAAAAATGAAAGTGATTCATCTTTTTCAGGTATTAAATCTTTTTATGTTTTCATAACTGTCATGCTTCTAATAAAGTATTTAATCGTGGTCAGAAATCACAGGTCAGTAACTATCAACGCATTAATTCTGCTTTCGAAATCGTCCGCTGCGGTTTGATCTTTTTCCAAGGCGTCCAACTTTGCACTGCGAAGTCGTTTCTCACTCGCTTTCTTTTCCATTTGGCTTCGGCATCGCCGAACCAGAAAAATCATTACTGGACGCGCACTGGTTCGAAATCACGCTGGTTTCGAGCTCGTCCATGATTTTCATAGCTGGATATTTCCTCTATCCAGGAAATATTTCGCGGATAAACTAGTCAAGAGTAATTCACAATTACCATAAATAGCTGGATTGGCATCGATTGAAACTCGATGTGGCCGAAAAAGAAAGATATTTGAAGAAAAATTTTTGTTCGAAACGATCAGCAAACCAAAACGGTATCTAGCGAAACGTGTTATGATCAGCGCAGCACATGCGTGCTCATGGAATCTCTGCGGTGGTAAGACTGATGGAATATATTTCTGCTTGCCGATGTTTGCCCGAGCATTTTTCCGATCGTTCCCGATGATGTCATCAACACCACGCGTCGCGTGACCTGATGTTTGCCCGAACATTTTCCGACCATTTCCGATGATGTCATCAACCCCGCGCGTCGCGTATTTTTGGCGCTGGATAGGGAGGTTTACCTACCACCGGCAAAAAACCGGGAAATTTTCAAATATTTTTTAGATATTTCCCTTTAAGCTTAACTCTCGAAATTTCCACACGAAATATAACTTTTTTATTGTTTTAATTTCATATACGGCTCAACATTTGGGGACAAATAATTCAACTCATAACTCAGAAAAAGTAAAAAGCACTGGCTTCAATTTTTCTAAGTTATCATTCCAACGTCCCAAAGGCACAACAGTGGACTACACAGATGAACACAGAGGTGGAACTCGCGGCGAATCTTGTCCCCTGTTTTTAATGCGCATGCGCTAGGCTCTGGCAAGTGTTTTTGCACTTTTTAAAAAGGAAAATTCGATTTTTTAGCAGAAAAAAATGTAATTTTAAAGCCAATTAAGGGTCTTTTGCTCTTGGTCTCTTTTGACAATTTTTTTTTATCTTTCCGACATTGCTCCTTTTGGATTAAAAATGACTGCGATAATACGAATTAAAACGGTAAAAAACGGTAAATACAACTACGAGGAGTGTGATTTTCACACGAAGCTTCTAGAACTGCCAGGTAAAAATTCAAAGTTTGGTATTTCATCTAATAAATGTAGGTCTATATGACTATATTTCGCCAACATGCAGTCGTATTTTTTTCTAGATGGCAAAACAATCTTCTTAAAGTTAACTTTTGAGCAGATGACATATCAAGTCATTTAGTTCTACTGTTCAAGATAGCAAGTTAGATGGCTATTAAAAAACGTTTTACAACGTATACGCAGTTTACTGATATTTGTGAACCCTATTATGTCTCCTATGTGTACTATTATTTCACTTTGGACTCTTCGGACCCTCTTCGGGCCGGTACCAATGGAAATTCTTGAACTAAATTATCTAGCAGCAGCAGCAAGGTTAGACAACGGTTCTACAGATATATAGCTTGCATATTAGTATAAGAAATTTATGTTAGGTAAGCTTTTATATTACCATTTTTATGCATTCACTGTTCAAATTATTTAGGCTTGGTCTAAATTCATTCATGTAATTAATCTCAACAAAAAGCCTTGTTCTTGAATCTATCCATGCAATGCACATTCTACAACATTAAAACTCCATGTAAAAGGGAAGGTTAGGACACATTGAGTTCATCACCATATTATAGTTTCAGAGCACAAAATATTTATATTTTTCATTAAATATTCACATCAAAAAATTGGAAAATAGCTTTCAATCTTCTCATGGAAGCCACACAGAATTGAATAGATTAGATTGGAAATTGATTTGCATGTCCTTCATGAATATTACAATCATGTATGAACTGAAGTTAATATCTGTTGGCATTTGCCATTTGTGTGTGAATTTGGATTTATACTCATGTAAAAAGTATTGTATATATAGGTAAAAGTTGTATTTGTTTATTGTAAATCCTTTGAATTCAAGTTCAAGATTCGAATAAAAAACATGTAGTTTTTGCTAGCTTTATGGCAGAATAAATTATTTTCAAAGAAATTTTTTCGTGTGTTTTGAATTGTAGAAATAACATATCAATCATGCTTGTTTTAAGATCAGCTCAGATGTTTTCTGGATGGAAAAATAACTGCCTAATTTCTAATCGATGTTGGCAATCAGCTTGATATTTATAAAGAAAATCATTCGTGCTTGTATTTCTTACCTCTTTATTAACCTAACGCATATATTTTTTTAAAAAAAAACATTTACCGTTTGTTTTTAAGATTTAGGCCAATAAAAAGAGATCAATAGAGCCAGCTTTAAAATATTAACATTTTTCGTCTTTCGAACACCTTTTTCCTTTACTTTAGAGTCAAAATACACTTGCCAGAGCAATTTGCGTGGCGCGTGAAATAGCGTAGGCAGGGGGACAGCAACATCAAAGGGTTCCGCCGCGAGTTCCATAACTGTATATCATTAAATTGTGCCAAAAGGGCGGAAATGTGAAACCGAAACAACTTCAAGAGAACAATTCAAAATTGTAATGTTCATCACAATTATTGAATTCGGTTTTCACATTATATGAAGAATTATCAAGCCTTAGTTTGTTATTATCCACCGCAGTCTTCGTCTTCGGTTAATAATCACAAACTTCGGCTTGATATTTAACAGTTATTCTGCGAACTCGAGTGGCTGTCGGCCATATACGACGAGAGTGAGCAGAATAACTGTTTTATTATATACACAAACTTTGTCGCCCTTTCGATGCATTTTGGTGTGCTATTATCAACTAAAGCTTGGATTTCTATTTCACTCAACTTCCCAAATCTTTCAGCCATTTTGTCTGCTTTCTCTACAAGACAGATATGAGCTAATATCTGTCTAGTAACCAACCAATGAAATTGCAGCATACCTAATATCTGGCGCTTGTGTATATTGTATATAATAATAAAGAATTATTATATACACAAGCGCCAGATATTAGGTATGCTGCAATTTCATTAGTTGGCTACTAGACAGATATTATAGCTCAAATCTGTCTAGTATAGAAAGTAAACAAAATGGCTGAAAGACTTCGGGAGTTGAGTGAAATAGAAATCTAAGCTTTAGCTGATAATAGCACACCAAAATGCACCGAAAGGGCGACAAAGTTTGTGTATATAATAAAACGTCAGCTCAACGTCAGCTATAACTATCAGCTCATATACGACTCGAGTTCGCAGAATAACTGTTAAATATCATGTTCAACTTCATTCAAAAATTGTAAATTATTACACTGACGAAGCCCCAGGTTTACGGACCGAAAGCCTTGCAATAGTAAATACTTACGTGGTGTACCTCCCAGTTAATTTACTTATTTGATGTCACCACGCAAACGTATAAGAATATTATGACTAGTTTCATGTTATTGTAATAATTATACTCCATTTTACCTTTTATATTTCAAAATCATTTTACGCCTCAACTCGCATAAGCTAGGTGGATCATACATGTAAACATCCCATTAAGAGCGATTTTGTTTCTTTTATAGCTGACGTGGTTGGCCGAGGATATAATATCTTATTGGACAAAAGTGTCACCACTGATATTTTTAAGTTATCAGCTGTAAATGAAACAAAGTATGGTTTTAATATCCCTACTTGCGCTGAAATCGTCAAAGTCAACGAGACTCGGGAATTTCAAATGAACTTTCAGTCCGATGAATTGCATGTAAAGCATAGATTGAAATGTCTCGGCGTAAGCCTTGATTTTGCACAGAACATATTGAGAATGGCGCCTAAGTTCGAAGCAAGTGCAAATCAGAAGGAAAATGGTAGTAGCAAGTCTACGAAGACCACCACGATTTCATTGCAAGAATATCGAATTGCTAAGATTATTATTGGAAATTTCGAGTCCCAGAAGATCTCCACCACAGATGATTTTGTGTCTGCTGTTGAAAAATTACCTGACCAATACACAGGCGACGAAAAATGCAAGCACGATTTTATGAATTTTTTTAATCGTTTCGGTCATTTCGTGGTCACTTCAGCTTATGTTGGAGGAGCAGTTGAGGTAAAAACCTTCACTGAAGGTTTGGAAGCATCAAAACAAGATGATAACTCAGTAGATGGATCAGTTGGTGCGGATCTAAGTGGAGTTATCGGGACTAAAGTGGGTCCCAAGTACCAAGTATCGACAGAGATGGCAAAGAAGACTGTCTTGGATAAAACAGAAACACGGTGGAATGGAGGGCGAAGTGCCTTGCATACAAAGAGCACACTATTCTCTGAAGAGAAATTCCTGGAGTGGAAGTTGTCCCTGCCCAAAGAGCCAGCGATGTTGACTACTGAAATGAATCTAGAGAATATTTCTAATGTAGTCGCCACTATTGATAAGAAGAAAGGGGAAGTTTGCCATCAAGCATTGCGTGGTCTTTTTGATGATAAAGATCTGCAACCGGTTCATGATGAAAAAGAGAAATGTCAATTGGAAGAAAAAAAGAATGAGGAGAAAGACATGGAAGAGCAACGTAGAGAAGTATCAAACACGAGAGAAGAATCAATAAAGGAGCCTGATACTGAGGGATGGAAAGAAAACGTCACAGGAAATCGTTACTTATTTGGTGGAGGAGTTATTGTGGTACTGGCTTTGGCTGTTATACGTTTTTTATTTAATCGCTAAAGGATCGTGGATATATTACATCGTGTTCAAATACGTTGTTGTGTGCCTGAAATTTAAAGAGTGTTGGTTCTATTAATTAATACTCGACTTGGTAGTTATAAGTCCCGTAAATCATATAAAAAAAGGACATGTACTATTGTTAATCACTATTCACTAAACCTTGATTGTCGTCGTGTCCTTATCACTTACAGCTACGCTTAAAGTTCGTGCTAATTGATCGGCGGCGACTAGACTGTTAGAAAAAACTGAGAATCTTTCCTTTGGAGATTTAATTACTACTCTAAGTGTCTATTAACGTCTAGAAGTCTATTAACTTCCACTAATGATTTCGTTCAACAATAGAAATTTTCCTTCCAGGGTATGTATAACTAGGTATGTGAATATTGTTGTAAAAATAATTTACACATCAACTTAGTCTTAACTATTTTAGTTTTTAGTCTAGCTGATATATTAAACAGCCGCACAGTCTGATGTGTCATGTAGAAATATTTAGACGCGAAATATTTTGCACAATAGCAAATTTAACTTGATTAAAGCTTGATTGGAATTGCATGCAGGGGCGTGGCCACAGAGGAGAGATTGACAGAGAGTCGACTCGCGGCTCCACGCGTCCCACTGAGCTATATAATAATTCCTGGAGGACCGGCTCGTCATTTTTCAGTAACTTCGCCGCCATCTTTTTGAAGCCACCAACATGGCGGACTTCGCCCTTCTGCGCATGCGTAGAAGCTCTGCTGACGCCACCTGGTCCTAAATGGCCATGGTAGTTACCACTGACCAGGCTCAAATCTGAGCCCGCTAAAACAATCACTCCCCCCTGTTTTTTTTAAATACTGCGGCAAACATATTGTAATTCTCTTGCCTGCGCCACAAATGTTTTGACACGATGTTTAGAATAATTGTGTTAAAAAAAACGTACGAAGGAAGAAACGGTTTCGCAGACCACAGCTGGCTGATATTTGAACTTTTTTTAAACAATATTTCTTAAAACGTCCGCGCCTTCATCGTCCACATGAAAAAAAAACAAATACAAGCCGGAGAAAAATATGGAAGTGCAGTCTTGAAGTGAAAGAGGTATTTTCTATTATTATTTTATATTTTCTTATATTATTATAAACCGTTGCTTTGTGCACATCCCTTGTTTTTTTGGAAATCTTAAGGGCTTGTAATAAATTCATGAAAGTAACATAAACTCATTCAAACACTTTTTTATGTGAAATCGTGCATTGCGTCAACTATTTGTTTTTATTTCTACAGACAAAAAAGCCCTGAAAACTTCAGAAGTGATGACTATCTTTAATTATTGGCTAACAGGTATTAAAAAAGTGTCTTTACCCTTTAATTGTGTAAACCAGGCCAATCATTTCAAAGCCAAAAAAAACAATGCATCATTCACATTGTTAGCCATTTTTCCAGGCTCAGTGTATATAGTGATACAGGCCTGTTACAAATTGTGATAAAAAGTGCAATAATTGCATACCACCTAGGAGGACGCACTTACCATACTTGTCATACCTTCATATATCAATACAATTTATAACACTACCAGTGGCATAGCCAGCATTGATAATTAGGGGGGCCCATATTCATATATTTATGATATTAACAGACTGTAAAGACAATCCTGCATATCAGGAATATATGAATATGGCCCTAAGACCCTAATTATCGTTCTGGCTTTGCCATTGAACACCACCTTTTTTAATTGGAAAGTAAGTTTGATTGTCTCTGGTATTAAACTGTGCATTGTGCAGTACTGACAAACCCTAGAAGGATGCAAGGGAAAATGGCAGGGATGCATATTTGACAATTTTTGCAATGTCTGTTGCACTTCATTTTATTGTGTTTTTCTTTCAAGGTGATTTCAGTTTCATGTACTCTTCAAAACCATTTCCCTATTGGGATGCATGGACCACAGGAGTTGCAACTGAATTGTTTGGAAAGAAAGGTATTAAGTATTTTACATCATATGGATTATCATTGTAAAATTTATTGAATATTTGTAGCAATTATAGATGTAATTGAACTATACTCAATCAAATTTCCAATAGTTTGAGATTCCGAAAGTTACAATTTTCTTCTTACAACTAATGTGTTAAGTTTCATGTAGAGATTTCATAAAATATTTAATTATGCATGTCATTATTACCTTCATTATCTATATAGTAGTAGTAGCATTTTGAAACATTTTTAATTTTAGGTTGTTGGCTATTTAAATTCCATAATGCAACATTAACAAAACCAACAAAAGTTAAATCACAATGGTTAAAACCAGGACAAGTGTGAAGGTTAAAATTTCAAATTTCCATTTGAACATGAGCTATGCATGGGTCTGAAACTTTAATGCAAAAATTTAAGGTCCATTGAGAACATTTGTAACCTGCACACTTGGAAAATGAAAAATATTGTTTCTTTAGAAACTGTAACAGAACAATTGTTTCAGCTGTTCAGGATGCATTTCAGTGCAATACAGTGGATTGGCAGACTCTGACCATATGCCTAGGTTCCCCATATTTAAAACATCTTCTTTTCTACAAAATATATACAATAGATTTTACCTGTAATTACCTGTATGATGTAGACTATTATCAATAAAAAAAAAACAATTGTCTATTGATAAGGTCTCTGCTATATGTATAAACACAACAATTACTATGAACTGGTTTATGACCATGCAGTTAATTAATTATAATGAGTTAAACTATCAGCTCACTTCATATTGTCCTATTTGGGGTATGAAAGAAGACTTTTTAGGTGGAAGAGTTGCCAGAAAAATTACGGATTTCATAGCATCATTTAGTACAACTGCATGTATTTCTCTCACTTTATCCATTTCTATTTTGCGCTGAAATGAATAAAATATGATATTGTGACTATTAAAAAAACATACAATGTTAGTCTCCATCCCCTACCTGACCCTCAATTCTCATACTCTAGGTGTGATAACAAACAACTAAAAAACACATACATTTTTTGCAATTGATTGCCCAGTGGGCCCTCTTTTTACAATTGCGGCATATTCCTAAATAAAATATCCATGGTAAATTTAGTTTTGATTGGCCCAGATAGAGTATTCACAATAATAACATACAGTTATGTAATTTATAGTATACTCAGCAAAATGGAGAAAAAAATGGGCTGTAATCATTGACCTCTACTTCTATGACTACTGCCTGCAGATATTTGCGTACGTACTATATACATGTATAATAAAACCTTGCTAGTTTTTTTGGAATTGGTTATCCTGCATATAACCTTTGAATTAAAGTAAGAGCAATATAATTAGACTAGTATTATATTCACTACCATATGATGTAAAGTTTAAATTATAAGCCATGTAAGTCAAAGATTAAATTGTACAATTTAATAACTATATCTTCAATGCAACATTATAATCACAATTTAAACTATGTATTAATTACCTCAAAAATTATAAATTGTATGAAACAATTCAGTGTTACAAAAATTAGAAGGGATCATTATATAATTTTCTAATTTCAGTGTTACAGTTTATCTTTATTTTACAGATTTACACTGTCAATGTTTAACTGCCAAAGCATATAAACCATTCTCTCTCTGACATCCTGAACCCCATTCCCTCTTGGACACTCTATATGACCATAGGAGTGATGGAAATTAAAACTCTTCGTTCTTGATCTGGTCAAATAACCAATGTCCATAATTGGCTTCATGACACTATGACAAGCAAAGAATAATTTTATATTGTGGACTGGACTAGTTTTCTTAATTATATTTTCTCCATGATTGTTTGTGGGACCAGTATCACATATTGGTTTGCATATCATCAATTGGCATCATAATACTTTGTCAGGAAGAAAATATTGCTGATGGTTTTCATATTTCAATATCTTTTCTCCATGATCTTGTTATGTATCTAATACGATTTTCACAGTAGTGGTATCACTGGTTTGTGAATCATCAAATAGTTGTGACAATAAATTTATTGACCATTTTGTCGTAATTTCTGTAACATACTCTGTATCTGGAAGATTTTCTTGTTCTTGTCCAGCTTACGAATGTGTTATCATGACTTTAGAACCACAATGTGCATGGATTGTTTGTGGAAATTAATAAATTGCTCCATCATTTTCAGCTGCCATCAATCTGATTGATACAAATGATCGATACTTTTCATTTGTAATACAATATCTTGAGTGTTCTTATTGGACAACTCCAAAAAGTGTCAAGAAAGATGGAATATCTGCATGGCTAGCCAAACATTGACATTATATTACAGTGCTCGTGCCTGTGTGGTTATACTATTATTAGTCCTATGTAATAAATGAAGTCTAAATGCATTAGGTTATGTGACATTAATAAATATAAAACAAAATTTCTATAATCTATATTTTACATAATAATAAACAATAATAAATAATTTCTTTTATGATTGTAGTGGAATCTTTTAAGGTGCCAAAAATGTATTCTTAACCTAACAGATAAAAAAAGACACAAAATTATAATGGGAGAATTGCATGAATTGAAACACATTGAAAAAATAGAGAACAAAAACGTAATATTTACCTCTAGTGACATATCAATTGACATATTAAATAATTAATTAAGTGTTATCAAACACCGTACACACGTTTAATACTCTGTCAACCCCTAGACACATCTAAAATGTGCAGGTTCCGTTGACCATGCATTCTCAACAATGCACACTTCCTCGCAACACAAATAATTGTGCCAGGATACGCCCAACCTTCGAAAAATGCAATGTCTATATTAACTGAAATATTAGAAATGAGGTCGCAGGCCAGATACATTATATGAATAAATTAATTTTCTCTTTTTAATAAAAAAATTGTTTAAATTTTGGTAAAGATGTAAAACGTTCAATATTATTTTAAAAAGAAATTATGAAATTTCAAATGTTTGCAATTTTAAATGGCCATAGTCAGTTAGATTGACATTGCATTCCAAGGCATACAGGCAAACCTCGAAAGCACCACAAGAGTGCCCAGGCACGTGTCAACTCTACTGGTGTTTGAACAACACAAGCTTTGAAAACTGCTTACGTACTACCTTCTCATGCATTCTTGCATTCCTCAACTTACACAAATGATGCATACGGATCGTTACGTAACTCTGACAGCAGCATTTGATCAAAGCAAATAGGTGGTTATCAACTGCACTCGAATCAAACATGTGTTCATTTAACGTACTGAAGACCCCAGCTTTAACACAGATTTCTAACACCGTCTTGGCAATCGCACTTGAAAGGCCGGTGCTTTGCGGTAAACCACCTTGGTTTGAATTCAGCATTCTGACGATGCACTTCTCCGTTTCTTCACAGATCTTGATAACTCCACGTGATGGCAGCTTGAGACCCCCATTCGTTTTCCACGTTACGAACAAATCTGGAATGTTCTCTTCTGACGTGGTCAAAGCCGTTGTGCATTTCATACAGTGGATCTTCTTCAGTACCATTTTCACCACATACCCGGCAATATATGATATTGCAGCCTCTTTGTATTCCGACAATTCTATGACATTGGACACGTCACAATAATCATGATCGACGGCTGCTGGCTGTCTCACCTCCAAGTCGTATTTCTTTGCAATTGTTATATCTAAAATGCCAGTCGATGATTTGTCAATATCACACTGGTCTTGAAGGGCATTTAGAATTTCCGTGTCATCCTGAGCAACGCAATTTCCACGTCCTCCTTTAATGTTGTGTCTCATCAGCAGTTGTTTGTAAGCTGCTACAAACTGGCGTGTGGTTGGATTATTATTCCATCCTCCGCATGCTCGCACGGCACCGAAGAACAACTCCAAGTGATCTTGACTGATCTTGTACGTCAGTAGATAATCCAGGACTGGTTTCTCGGTCATAACCAGATCATCAGCCAATCCTAGAACTGCTTTGATGCAAATCAGAAAACCAAGAAATCCGGTTTTCCTTCTCGTCTGGAAAATCGATCTACCATCAGGACCCTTCAGATTTCAAATGTACTCACTCGCCTGGTCCAGAAACTTCTTCGTGTACTGATAGTTCGATCTCTTGATTGGCGCTTTGTAATGCTTCGCCAGCCGGTTTCTGGAATTTAGAACATCAAAGAGGCGATCAAAAACACGTATAAACTTCACTGTTGGATCACATCCCTGAAATTGTGGCAATTTCAGCTTACCTTCACAGTATTCTAGCGCATCAGCAACACTCGAACTGAGGGCCTGCGTTGCTAGGTTTACCTTCATTTTCTGTGGCTTCCATTTAATATGCGCTACTCGGAGCTTATTTGCAAGATGCAAACCTTCCGACTCTGCAACTCATGCAGTTTCTCGATGAACTGCCACTGAATGGTGTTGTCATCTCCATCTTTCAGGACTTTCCAGTCCGACATAACGTTACGTACAAGCTTTATCATATGACAAGCATCTAGAAATATATAGATCTTTGCTTCGGGGTCAGACGGATGCTTAAAATACACTTGTAGATCGTCAGGAGACAACTTAGCTCCCAAGCTTCTTCAGCATCGCCTGGTGGGACTGAGGACCATCGCAAGTGAATGAAATCACCCTCACACCAACGTCGTGTAATTTCTGAATACATTCTTCTGTCAAGTTGGCTTTCTCTTCACCAGTCAATCCACTTACCAGAAAATATCCACAGGGTATTTTCCAACTTGAGTTTGCACAAACCGCCATAAACACAAGGGCATCGGTTGCTTCAGGCAGCGAGTCGTCTTCAATGCCCGTTCCAAGGTCAACATAGCCACGCATTCTGTGACCATCCCACTCGACGTGTTTACGTATGGACATCTCGTCCAAGCTCAGAGCGCAAACAACTTCTTTGCCATCATCTTTTTTTTCAGCTAAAACTTTGGCTTTCAAAGCAGTCAACGCATCCTTCGTGAAACCAGGTTCACCGTCCATCGAGGTGTACCATGATCGAATCACAGATACGTGTGGCAAACCTAGATCAAAGCTTTTTCTGACATAATTATACGCCTTTGTCGAATAAAATTTCAAGGTCAGCGCAAATGACCTTAGCTCAGGTGGATACGCGCCAGGATTCACCCCCTCTTTCTGTGATACTAACCTTTTCATCAGTTCCTTTGGAACTCCAGAAAAGGTGGTCTCCAAAAGAGTAGCACAATCACTACTTATAAGATTTTCCTCCTTCAGTTCACTTACCACTGAAGCCAAAGAGCTAACCTTTCTGTTTAACCGTCTTGTTTTCTGTAGCGACACCTTATACTTCTTTTTCAAATCAGATATTTTGTCTACAAGATCATCTACCTGTTGCTTCATTCTACGAGGAGATTTACTTACATGATAAGTATGATCATGATTCACATGACTTATATCTACTCTTTCTGAAGTACTTACCTCATTTCTAATCATGTCATCATCTGAGAGCTTTCGTTTTATTCCTTGACTACTAATTTAATTACCTCTTCATTGACACCCTGTATACTTACATTACCAGTACACCCAGTATTTGTATCTCCTGTGACACTCTCTACACCCAAATTGTCTGTACTTACAGCATGTTCAGATACAGATTCATCCACACTCACACAATCTCTGCCAGGACTACATTCAGATTCCAAGTTATTGCTGTCTGGCATATCTTTTGATGCAACCTCTACAACTTCCTCATTTGGCATTACCTTTGGAGGCAATTAATTAAAATTGCATGTTAATATTTTTTATAAACAGAAGTGAAAACATAGTTCCCACTCCCTTAAAGTCAAAATTAGTGACAAACATGTGGATAGGAATAAAAAAAATCACATACAGGCACAAATTAACTTGACAATTTTTAGTAAATCAATAAGTTTTTCAGTAAATTGTGTGAATACAAACAACTAATTGCATGTTGCCTTCTATATGACATTATCAAATGTCAGAAATTTCACCAACTGTTAAATAAATATATAATTGGACTGGATAAATTTTCAATATCATGGCTAAATTTTAGCCTTGCAGGGCCACTAAAATTTCTACAATGTTTTCACTTGGTTTTAGTGTACATGAATTCAGCCTTTGTTTGCCATTTATAGCCTGTTCTTGGTTCTATCTGCATATATAATGAACTATCTTGTCAGCAACAGTTCCTGTGTGGACTAACTAACTGCAATATAATTATATCTTTCACATCCATATATTATATGTAGGAAAAATTTACTTTCTGTTTTGGAAGGTAACTTTTGTACAAGGAAATATATACCAAATATTAATTAATATGTCACACTTAATCTTAATCAATTAAGTTATTAGCAGCAAGCATTATCTAAATTTGTGTCAGTATATATAATTTGCAATTTGCTGACATACATGTGCACTGTACCGGAATATAACAGCTGGGAATATATTGCACAGGCATATTTTTAGTTTTTTACTCGTTGGACCAATGCATATAAAATGCACAAACCTGAGAGTTTTGAAATAGGGTAGGTACAGCATCTGGAAGCAGCATCTTTCTTTTTCCAATCTGTTGCATCATATCAACACTGAAATGTTCAGAGCAAATACGACTCCCCTTTGTCGGGATAAACTTAACTTCGGCATTCTTGTTTATGTTTTCTATCCATTCAGCATACATCTCAGGATTTTTCTCGGCGTCAGGAAAGCTACAATATGCATATAATAAATAAACCAACGTCTACGTCTGTGAATAACTATGAACGTGGAAATGTTTTTGATACACGTTTTCGGTAAAAAAATATTTTTTAAATTAAAATCATTGACAATGAAAAATTGTATCACTTTTTAATCAAGTCTCCTTTATCTAATCTTCGTTTATACCGTTTATAATATGTACATGAAAAGTTAAAAAACTCCAGTATTGGACAAAAAAGCTCACGCCATCACTTGTAAACTAAACGCGTTAAATTGATGAATATTTACTTGTAAAACTACGAACGTATAAACAATTATATATTTCTTACCGGTGAGAAGTAATATCTTTCCTGGAAAAGTCATTATGACAGCCAAAAACGCAGCAAAAATTCGGCATTTTCAAAATTTCTTGCAAGGCGGGAAAAAAGATTTATACAATAAATTCAAAGTATTATTGTGAAAAACCAGGAGGGAGATGACTCATTTTTTGTCTTTGGATCGCGGTTTGTCAGCGGTAACTACCCAGGCCATTTAGGACCATGTGGCGTCAGCAAAGCTCAAAATCCGCCATCTTTTTGGCTTCACTTAATGATGACGAGCCGGTCCTCCAGGAATTATATAGCTCAGTGACGCGTCCCCACTTTTTTACTCGCGCGCGCTAGTAAGCGTTTACACCCGATTCCCTTCTGGTAAGCTCCGAGCACATTTTTAATGAGGAAAAATGGAATTTTTGCCAGTAAAAATGCAATTTAAAAAAAATTAACCGCTTTAGCGAAAATGTTCTAAACGTTTTTTGTAGTGTAAGGTAAGAGCTAAAATATATTTTGTTTAGAAAGCCCAGGGATAATTCGCTTGGTGAAAATTTGATCAAAAATGTTTGAAAAATGAGTGAAAAAGTATGTTCGAACGGCAACTCTCTTGAGAAGTAAAGATACATAATTATGAATGTTTTCAGTGAATGTGTATTATATTCATTTTATTATGAGACCTTGACTTTAAAAGCTTTGAATAGTATAAGTATATGTAAATTTGCTACCGGCAAATAGAATTTTATTAATAATAAATACAAAATTACACATTCCTTTCAATATATTATACTACTTGATTGTATAATATTGTCATCGAGAACAAATGATTTCCATAATCTTGGTGTACTTCCACTTTAATATATGGATTAATTGTAATGGACAAATGATTTGCTGGCTGGTATACTACAATAATGAAAAGATATTTACTGGTTGCTGTACTGCAGTAATACTGATGATTGCAATGGACATTTGATTTGCTGGTTGGATTACCTCAATAAATTCTGGACTGTAATGGACTTATTTTTGTTCATAATGGGTGTACAACAACCAAAAAATGTTGCAATGGATAAATAATTTGCTCATTTTGCTTGTTGGTGTAATAACTGGATTGTAATGGACTTATTGTGTGCTGGTTGCTGTACTGCAACAATAAATGACTCAAAAACTACTGGATTGTGATGGACTTATTATTTGCTGGTTGGATTACCAACTGATCGAATAACTTTGCATTTTAATTGACAAATGGTTCCCTGCCTGGTTGGTGGACTCAATATCATTTGAATTGCACTATAATTGAAAAATGGATTGTATGATGGACAGTGATTTGCTTGTTGGTGTACTACAATAACTATTAGATTGTGTAATGGACAAATGATTTGCAGGTTGTATTACTTTAATAACTTTTGGATTGTACAATGGACAAATGATTTGCTTGTTGGTGTACTTCAATAACTATTAGTTGCATAATATGGACAAATGATTTGCAGGTTGGATTACTTTAATAACTTTTGGATTGTACAATGGACAAATGATTTGCTTGTTGGTGTACTTCAATAACTATTGGATTGTATATTGGGTAAATTATTTGCAGGTTGGATTACTTTAATAACTTTTGGATTGTAATAGTATATTATTAAATACTATTACAAATCTATTAAATGGACAAATAAATGATTATATAATCAAATTATTTTTTTATCCAATAAAAGTATAAACAAATGTTTTAAATTAGTCACTATGTAGGCCATATGCTATTGAGGTGTATGTGTAAATAAAACTTCTTCCAACAGCAGTTAGAATAAACACTACCATTTTTTACTCTGTAAAGCATGTATGTTCTTATAATCTCCTCTGTGTATAAATTCGCGTCACGTAAGCACGATTCCTCTGTGATGATTTTCTGTGTTTTTGACAAAACCTGGCCAGCAATTTGCGAGCAATTGCTTTCAAGAAGTGTTGGATGGCATTTTTTTAGATTTTTTTGGGGGAAAAAAGGTAGTTACGGCTTAGTACAAGTTTTTTACGCCATTAAAAATGGCTGAGCGGCAACCAATATTGACGAAATCGGACAAAGAAATCACAAAAAGTGGAAAATGTGTATGCTCAGCACCAAATTGTCACAACAACAAGACAAAAACCCCAAATTTGTCTTTTTTCCGATTTCCAAAAGACCCCGTCAGGTGAGTTTATATTGAAAACGAATTATATATGGTAAATTATTTGCTCAAAAAGGGTACGTTTCTCCTAAATAGGTCAAAAAGATGGGCAATAAACTGCCGTCGACTGGATTTAATAAAAAAGGATGTACAGTATTTATATAAAAATATACGCATATGCAGTATCCACTTTGAGGATAAAATGCTTACCAAATCAAAACAAAATCTGAAGACTGGGGCTGTTCCAACTTTATTTGAAATACCGAATCCTCCACCGAGAATTTGCACAAAGCGGAGGCTTTTGGTTCGGGAGGAACCGCAAACCACTTGTAAGCAACCATATAAATAAAATGTATATCATGACGTGTTTACAATAAGAAAACAAGTTTTCTGTTTTATGAAAAAAATTACTTCATCTTTTATTCAGTCAAAAAGAAAAAGAAGGATAATACGCATTGTCGACAAGAGTGCTTTAATACGGAAGGTGATTCTTGCACATACCGTATTAGCAACAAACGTAATCTACCATACAAGACTACATTACATTTTCTTTGAACTGATCATGAAAGTCACAGCAAATTTTTACACTTCTGTAGATGCATGTGAAAATTTTGTCACCAAGTGCAAGCAAGCAACCATTTCCGCCCATTGCACAACAGCTAAGCAGAGTGAATTTTAAAGAAAATGTCAATCAACAAGGCAAGCGTTTTTCTAATTTGTGTAATAATAGGTCATTAATTGGGTTCTTATTATGTTTTTAAGTTTGCGCTTCTGCCATATAATGGTTTCTTATGATAATATTTCAATGCCAGCCAGTAGACGTCAATAGGGCTTTGGCTAAGTTAAAAACGGGGATGCGCTGAACCTAATGCAAATGAAGTGAAACAAAGAACTTACCTCGTTAACATTAGGTTCGCCGCATAAAGTTCTCGTTAACATTTCCTCATGTCCCATTGAACATGAGGTGCAAACTGCAAAGTGACCCAAGCATAGGTAAAACAGCACAATTTTTATGGTTTGAATGTATTGAATGAGGTTTTTTATACATTTCCCCCTTTACGATACATACGCAGTGAGTGTTTTATACAAACAATTGTCCATCACTTATAGAAGATACTTCCCCGTCTCCAGTTGAATCTGAGGTGCAAAGAAACACAAACACAGTTAGCCAAGGTAAAACTGCACAATATATTACAAGAATATAGTAGACAAGTCAAGGCATGCACATGGTGTAGACTTTAGCCAAGGTAAAACCAGATGAAAATCATACCATACATACGCAGTGAGTGTTTTATACAAACAATTGTCCATCACTTATAGAAGATACTTCCCCGTCTCCAGTTGAATCTGAGGTGCAAAGAAACACAAACACAGTTAGCCAAGGTAAAACTACACAATATGTTTTGAACTACACAACTACACAATGTTTTGAATTTTGCATTGATAGACTTTTCAATTAACCTGACAGGTACTGCACCCGGTGTAGAAGCCAAACTCAACAAAAGGATAGGGAAGTACAAAAAGAAAATTGCAACACAAAAGAAAAAAATTCAACGTTTACGTCAAGCCTTGAACATGAAAAAAAAGAAGCAGCCACACATGAGTAAAGAAATTGCAATCAATGCACTGAGGACAATGCTTCCAGAGAGTATCGTTAGTTTCATCACCATGCAGGTTGATCTTTTCCAAAAGAAGAACAAAGGTCAAAGATACACAAAAGAGATGAAAGCTTTTGCTTTGTCTCTTTTCCATGTAAGTGCCAAAGCATACCGATTGGTGTCAAAATTGTTCCAACTGCCTTGTCGTAGCACCATGTTGAAATGGGTTTCTGGCTTGCCAACTTCGTCAGGGTTAACCAAAGAAGCAAAGGCCGCAATTGCCAGCAAAGTAAGTGTGATGAGTGATTCATCAAAGCTTTGTACCATCACCATGGATGAACTGTCACTAAAAACAAACTTGCAATATGATATCAAGAAAGACGAGGTGATTGGTGTAGAGGATTATGGCAATGGTGAAAGAACAAGTGAATTGGCTACATGTGCACTGGTATTCATGGCACGGGGGATTACAGATAATTGGAAACAGCCACTTGGATACCTATTGGTGAACAATGCCTGTCCAAGTGACAAAATTAAGAGCACATTGTTCCAAATGGTGGATGATGTTACATCAATAGGATTAAAAGTCAAGACAATTGTATCTGATCTGGGGTCCAATTTCCAAAAGTTATTGCGGGAATTAAATATAACACCAACGGAACCGTGGTTCAAATACAATGGACAAACAATCATGTACCTATTTGACCCACCTCATCTAATCAAAGCAATCCGAAACAATTTGATGAAGTATGATTTTCACTTTGATGACAAGGTTGCATCCTGGGAAGATGTGAAAAGTGTATATGAACGAGACAGAAAACAAACAATTAGATGTTGCCCAAAACTCACCAATAACCATATTAACCCAAATGGCTTCACGAAGATGAAGGTTAAGTATGCCATGCAAGTTTTGAGTAACACTGTGGCATCCACAGTGTTGATGTATGTATCCCTTGGTGAGTTACCTGCTGTAGCTGCCGGAACAGCAGAGTTGATTTCCAAATTGGATAATATCTTTGACTGCCTCAACAGCTCAAACCTACACAACACAAAGCAGTACAAGAAGGCAATTTGTGAGAATTCCGCACACCACACCTTTATAGCTGAAATGATAAAGTTCATTCCTACAATCAAGGTCATTGACAGAAATACCCATGAAAATATGACCAACCAACTACATTGTCTAAAGGGTCTCCAAATGACACTTCATGGCATTACTCAGTTGTGGAATCATTTGCACCAAGAATGTTCTCTCGACTTCTTGTTAACCAGACGGTTAAACCAGGATCCACTGGAGAATTTCTTTGGCATAGTTCGCCAACAAGGTGGAAACTGTGAAAACCCCACACCAATACAGTTCTGCCGAACCTTCCGTAAGCTCTTCTTTGACAACTACCTTTCACCAATGGAAACTGGTAATTGTGCACCAGATCTTGATGACATTCTGGCCGAATCATCAAAGAATTTCAAGTTCCTTTCAACCCAGTCAGCATGCTCTAACCACTCCACTGCAGCCACCTTCCATGACTCTGATTTCAAGACAAAAGAGTTGGAAGAAAATTTAGTTACCATGAATGCTATAACATATGTCTCTGGCTACCTGCTGCGAAAGTGTTTAGTTAAGCATGAATGCACACAGTGTGCAAATGATCTTATAACCAAGGAACTAGCTGAGAGTAGTCAACTATTCTGTCATTTCAAAGCATACAGAATTGATGGTAACTTTGGAGGACTAGTTGTCCCTAATGACATTTTTGTCAAGTATATTTCAACGATAGAGACACAATTTGTTAGTGAATTTAATAGTTCTATCAATCGGGCAAAAATAATGGCCCATATTGTTGGTGTGTTACCAACGTTTTGTGCTAAATGCAGCAATTTCCCAAGTGAATATTTAGTTGAACTATTTGTAAAGATGCGGTTACACTACGCATTGAAGTTTTTAAATCGGGAAATAAAAACAAAAAAAAAAAAGAAAAGTAAGAAGTACTTAAAGGTTAGTCATTTATGACTTGAAACTGTAAGTAATTTCCACACAGTTCACACTTGTGTAGTCTACAGTTTTTTAAGGCAGCTCATATTGCCTCCAAGTGAAATTGTGCGAACAGAAACCATAGGTATATGTATATGTCAAGTCACAGATGGCAAACTTTAAATATTTTAAATAAATTTGGAAACTGTAAATAATTATTTAAACTTTGAATTCAAGTATGTACATTCAAAACGCTAGAGTACAGTGGTCGGTTGTTCGAAAGGGGTTTAGGCCGTTTAGCTTAAACGGTGGATAAGTTCAAAATGGAAAACAAAATCCTCTTTATTGGACAAATCAGCTGAACTATTTTAATGTAAATAGCTTAGTTTTCAATAGAATTGCATATTTGATGCATAAATGCATAAAACTTACCCACTGTTTAAGCTAAATGCCTTTCGAACAACCGGCCATAAACACAGCCTGCATGGCATTGAAGTGCTTTCTGTAAAATAAATTTTAAACATACATGAATATTATTAAAAATAATTGTTAAATTAATTTTGTTGAAAAGCAAATTATATATAACAAGACGCCGTTCTGGCGTTAACTCCGGCGCACGTGCCAGTCTTCAATATAGAGCTTCTGGACATAAACAATACAGTTCGCGTATTGTTTCGCATACATATTCGCATTTAGATGCCTTACGAACCTAAATGTTCGATCGCGAAATTCAGAAGCACATCGCAGTATAGAAGTTCAATTGTTCAAAAATGTAAATAAACCGCATGATACATTCGCTTCGTCTTACACTTTGCCTTTGGAATTCGCGCTTATATAGTTGTATTAAATCTTCGATCCTGTGCAAACTACGACGTGTCAACGCGCCCATACACGACCACATCATCTTGTTAAACGGCGAAATAGCAGCTATATTATTAAAATAGGACCGGGTCTACATGTATTAAATATATTCTTACCCCAATTCAATCTAAACTTAATCGAACAGCATGAAAAGAACGGTTTATTTGTTCCTCTTGGAGGAATTGCCGTATCATGCGAGCGAAATCGAATCGCGCATTGGAAAATTAGCCAAAGCTGTGCACCACAACTCTTGGGAGATAAGACTGGGACGTAGATAAATACGGTCACATACACGTTTTAAATACTAGTATATTTCGCGCCATTACAGACTTGCGACGACGAAAAAAAAAAAAAAAAAACAAAAACAAAAACAAAACAAAACCGGGGCGAATTTTCAACTCCGTCGCTGACGCCGGAGTAATAATGTAATATATGGTCATTCTTTATATTCTTCTATTCCTTTATAACAAGCTTCACATTAGCAAACACAATTTGACAGTTCGGGTACAAATATGGCAGTCGACAAGACTATAATCACACCATGTGCTCGCATTTACAAAACGATGATTTATTGCTTTTAAAAACAGCACGATCATTTTAACCCAACACAACAAAGAACTTACCGTTAATCTCCAAAATTTTAGCCCAAAAATGAAGATAATCCGATCCAGTTAAAAAAAAATCAATTTTTCACATTTCGAACAGCGTTTTTTCTATACTTTTGTATTGAAATTTGGCCGAAAAAGCTTACCAGAAGGGAATCGGGTGTTTGCGTGGCGCGTGGAAATGACGTGTATTAGGCAAAACTCGGGACACTCGTTTCAACATTAAATCGGAAGAGTCGACTCTCTGTCAATCTCTCCTCTGTGGCGTGGCGAACGAGCTGGGGCTGGGGAGGGTTGTCATGTGACACGTCAGATATGAACCAACGTTAATAATAAAGAAAAATGAAGGAATGCTTAGATATTGGTTGTACTAAAGACAACTTGGTTAGATAGGAAGCTATAGTATTACTTAATTGCGGTGAGAAATAGAAATACTTTCACGTATGTAGAAACGCGTAAAATTTATCAAGTTATTAAACGCGTATTTAAGCGTAAGCCGTAAAAGTTCACTTTCTAGGATTTTACTAATCGATCACGCATAGTTACTTTCAATATATGCTACTAAATTTACGAATTTCTACTTCGGTTTTGAAGGCAGGTGCTTCGTAGCAAAAGAGAAAACTTAATTACTTATGCTAACTCAACAAAATGGCGCGAAATAATTACTATATTAACTATAACATCTCGGTCAGTACGTAACATCCTGGCCCCCTAATGAGCCAACCACAAGAGAGCTCATTCATTACCTATTCCGCTGCTTCCACCAGGCAGAGCTTCTGGATCGGACGCTTGAGTGATCTACGTACTGTTTACAACAGCAAGATGTCGTTTATTACGACGTCCTATGTAGAACGTCTGCATTTCAGGACCCAGACACCCAGTGAGCGCTACCTCGAATTAGGCTCTATAGAATTGTCCCTAAACGTAAACACAATATTTTCAACATCTTATATCTCATTAAATTGGTACAGTTGATAATATACAACAACTTTTTACCATAACATTTATTTAAAGGAGTATTCCAGCTACGTCGTCGTCGTGTTGCCGTTTTACATGCTCAAGGTCCCCAATATCCCCGCGGAAGATTATCGTTTACTAACATTACGAGATCTCCTGCTGCTAAGTTCCGTTGAGGTTTAAGCCATTTTTGTCTTTGTTGGAGGGTTGGCACGTTCTCACGTAACCACCGTTTCCAGAAATGATCTCTCAGAATGCGATTGTCTCCAACTCTTTCTGCTATGTAAATCAGCATCATCAAACGTTCCGGGTGGCAGTGTAGTCGAGGATCTTTGAAGGTGATTTGGAGTTAATGCCTCCAGGTCACGAGAATCGTCTGAACTAGAGCATACAGGCCTTAAATTGGCTCTGCCTTGTGCTTCCGATAACACTAGTCTTAAGATATTTTCCTTAACCAGACTTTTCCCAAGAATGGTTTTTAACGAACACTTAACGCCACGAATTAATCTCTCCCACACCTCTAACATATGCGAGGCGTAGGGCAAATGGAAAATCCATTCTACTCCCGATTTTCTTAAATGCTCTTCAATCCGACTGAACTTTGGTTCCACTTCCCCAAGGCTTCACGCAATTCGCGCTCTGCGCCTATGAAAATTTGATCCGTTATCCCAGGGCAGTTGTTTAACGCTTCCTCTGATACTTATAAATCGTCGTAAAACCATAATAAAATCGTCAGTTTCTAGGGACTGAGCTTTTTGAAATTGAAGACAGAGACTATGAAATTGAAGATGAGTGTTGAAACGGTGTCAAAAGATACGGCAGAAGGTAAACCCTCGTATGGCGTCGAAGATGAATTGCTTGACAACATCGACGAGTTGGCATACATACATGGGCGAAGCACTCGCCGACGAAGCATGGGTCGATGAATATGTAAGAAGAGGAAATGAACGAATTGAACCAACGACTGCATGGGCAAAACATGGTACTCTCTTAGTAAGTCGGCATAGCCTATAGGTAAACTGTGATACATACAGTAAATGTGTCTTTATACATCTACATGTGTTTCGATGTTTTGGAAATTTATAATAACAAAGCAAAATATTTTTCAGGTGCACTTGTGGTTGCTGTAGTGTGGAATATGTAGTGGAAGCAGAGGAGTGTCATTGCTGTAGGGAAATTGAAAACTGTGTTGCTGCATTGAGTGTAACTACAAAAAACGAACAATTGTGCATCACGAACCTCCACCCAGGATTTGATGCTATTTGCATCAACAGATGGTCTCTGGAACTGGCATCTAAACATTCTAAAACGTGAAGTAGACAGGAATATCAACAAGTTGAATCCAAGGATGCGTCAGTTTTGAATAAGAAATTGAGAAATACAGTGTCAGTGTATTGACTATGGATGATAGTTTACTGTTGTAAACAATATGTTTGTTGAAAGCAATATGTTTGTTGTTGTTGGATTTATCTGATAACACTTCTATACACATTTTAGACCTCTGCATGCCGTTGCATACAGACAGTTTACCTGGCTTGTTCATGGTTATTTGCGGATTAAAAGGATACCATTGCCAGTATGTGCTTACCATTGCATCCGCAAAGCATTACCTGAAAGTGATGGGGACTGGATGAGCAAAACTAATCCTTTATAGGATAAAACTTTATTCAATATTTCAATATTTTGCAGTCATTACCAACAACAGGTCTATGATTGTGGAAAATTATAATTGAATTTTCTAAATTTATTTCAGTTTAAATCAACTGTAGCTGGTAATAACTATAATTATTATATACACAAGCGCCAGATATAAGGTATGCTGCAATCTCATTGGTTGGCTACTAGACAGATATTAACTCATATCTGTCTAGTAGAGAAAGTAAACAAAATGGCCGAAAGATTTGGGGAGTTGAGTGAATAGAAATCCAAGCTTTAGTTGATAATAGCACACCAAAATGCATCGAAAGGGTGACAAAGTTTGTGTATATAATAAAACAGTTATTCTGCTCACTCTCGTCGGCAATATATGCATGGCCTATCAGCTCATATACGACTCGAGTTCGCAGAATAACTGTTAAATGTATACAGATAATACTATAAAAGTATTACAATTAACAACGACATTTTGGTTTATTTATTTTCGTTTTTTGGACAATCCTGACAAATTTATGGCCTTTCATTGGTTTTCTGCATGTTTTCTGTTATATTTTCTGTCATATTATTCGACATAATACAAATTCTTCCATCACGTACAGCCTGTGCACTCACTTTTTTATGTTGGGGATTAGCTTCATCCTCAGTCCCTGTCTCCGTTGTTTCTACTTCCGTTTCTTCTTCAAAAACAGCATCAGATGTTGGCATTTAAACATCTGAAGATGAATCATCATCACTATTAATTTGCTCAAAAGCAGGATTCTGAGGAACCATGGTTGAAGTCGACTTGCCTGATTTGCCTTCCATTTGCTTTCTATGACTTGCAAGTTTTGCTTTGCTGAAAGCCAATTCATACGCAGCTTTCTGATCCTTCATTTTCAGTTTTTTTACAATTATTGCATTCAACTTTTTCATGATACTAATATACACAAAAAATAGGCTTATAGGGATTTAATATTCATACGAGCACTGAGCACATGGTCCACTATAATTTGAAAAACGCAAATTCTCGCGCTAGCCGAAGTCGACGGGTCTTCCACATCCGAAGGTTCAGGAGGATATCTAATCAAAAAATACGGCACTTTATGCTAGTTTTTGTGTTATTTCTTTTTGTATTACTTGTATTCTTTTTTTACGGTAAAGCCATTAAACTAAATTAAACTAAACTAAACAAAAGTATATGACAGGAAATACAAATAGTCCCAGTCCCCCTAACACCACGGGCTTTTTTCAATGAAATGCAAAATCGCCATGTTTAGATGAAAATATTTCCGAAACTATTTAACTATATCAAAAATGGTAATGGAACTTATAAGTTAACTTTTCAAGCTCTTTTAAGATCCGTAAAGATCCCATAAGTGATATAAGCATTTCTCGCCACTATTTTATTGTTGGGCAATTGAGACGAATCGTCCTTCCACAATAATCCAGTCTCGTAATGTCCGTCTACAAGTCTCGTGCTTTGAAGAATACCCTAGGCTTGGCGATCTTCAACCGAAGCAACCTTCGTTAAGTCGCTCATTGTCAGTCCTGACGTTCCCATTTCCCAAAACTTCTCAACTTGCCGAGTCTCTAGTTGTTGGTATCAAGGAAGTTAATCGATAGGTACTTCGGGTGCACGTCAGTCATCGGCAAGCCACCAGCAACAGTCCATCCTAACGATGTTCTGTTTCGTACAACTCACATATTCAGAGGTTTTCGACACTCTGAATTTGTGCGCAATGTGTGCTCCGATGATTATCGAGACACGTTTAAGATCGACCGCGGGCGTAGTTATATCAGCCAGATGCTCATATTTTTGGCAACGGATCTCGCTTAGCAGAATTCTCTCATTTATATCAAGCTTCTTTACTAATCCTTTGCTCACTTCTAGAATCAGGTCAGAATCTGCGGGATCTGCAGCTTGGAGGAGTAGGAGCACTGATTCAAATTCGAAATCTTGAGTCCCAAGCACTGTGGTAACGCTAATTAGTTGTTTAGTTCCCTTCACATTCAGCTTCTCTGCCAATTCCACATCGACAATAGTTCCTCGGCTTGTGTTTTCGAGGAGCCCATATGTCGTTACAGAGTTTCCCTCCTTCGTTAGCACCTTTACAGGTACTACATGTAACAGTACATGATTCTCCGCTTGCTGAGTCTTTGTTGCATATGCAGGATGTCATTGACTGTTCGTTACCGTCTTCTCGAGTGTTGGATTTGAGTTGTTCAACCTCGAATGACCTTTCTAGAATTTCACTATGCTTCCCCGGTTGACTCTGGCTAGTATTAATGGACTTACGGTCGTGGGACTGGGAATCAGATTATCCTTTGGTAGTGAAATTCTTCGACGAAGGAGTGGGTGATGATTCATTTCAACTAATCGTCAAATCATGTTTAGTGTTCTCGACAGCCGTGTTAAACTCGAGTAATGCTGGTTTGGCATCTTGCAATCTGCTAGGAAATCAGGTAATCCCTATTTCGTCAACCTGGACCGATTGAGGCCATTAACTCTGAGTTGGGGAATGAATGATTCATCTCGGAGATCTTTACCTTCGTATTAATCCTTTCACAAACCTCCTGATTCGTTAAACAATGCTCGATATTGCAGAGACTCGATATTGCACGCCATTCGTCTCTCTGATTAGCTTCCCATAGTTGTGCTTCCAGCTGACAATACTCAACTTGATCTCGCAAATCCTGCAGCTCGTGCTCTATCTTTTCATGCATTCTTTTTTCCTATATCTTTGCTCTTCTTTCTGCCTGTTCTAGTAACCAATTTGGCTGCTCAAGCCGCGGCCTTTGCCCTAGACGATACGGAGGACGCCCTTGAACGTCTGCTTCTGGAAGACCTCGACATAGAGACACTACTTTTTACTGACACAGAAAGTTTATCATCATCTGCAGTCGGAAGAGCATCCTCAGGGCTTGAGCGTCTTTGTAAACTGCGAATGCTCTAGTCAAGTTGATCAATAGCAAGTTGATTGCAGTCGTTTATTTTTCGTTCGAGCTTTTGACGCTGGATACTTAGACGTTCTAAGTCACGGGTGTCACTAACTAGCTGGGAATACTCTTCATATGCTTTAAGGTATTTAACCCAATTCGAGTGTATGGTTTCTATAGGGTTAGTTCGATTTCTGAAGTCTCGATATCATTAAGCCATGGGTTTTTAAAGAGTCGGTGGACACTTCAATAGTTTGCGAGAGCTTCAGTATTTCATGCTTTAAACTTTTGAGGTGTATTTCGTTCAAGTATTCTGCGTACTCACGCGGCACTATTCTAGTGCGAGATGTCCTTCGCGGAGCAATATTTCCAGATGGCTGATTTCGTTCAACGGGAAGCTCGGCCAACTGCCCTTTCTCGATTCCATCCATAAAGATCAAACTATGTTGGGAACGAACCCAACTGAATTTCTCGTCAAATCCATTTATTATCGTTCGCCACAAATCATACGCTTCGTTTTATAATCTCTTTTTTATGTATTCTCGTTTTATATCAATATCAGAGGTTCACAAAGGTTTGCTACAAAGCATCGCATCAATGTTGTTAAGTTGGAGCTATCCTCAATCAAAATGAATTCAAAATATACTCACATCATATGGCGAATTTAGATCCATTTGTTTACTACATATTTTACTTTAAATATCAACAGTTCGCAAACCCTTTCGTAACGAAATAGAAAACTAACTAATAATTATGCTAACTCAACAAAATGGGGCGAAATAATTAATATTATAATATAACATTTATAGTACGCGCGTGCTGATTGGTCGAGAAGCGTGTTTCTATAACTGTATAGAAACACGGGAATTTTCCCGCCGAACTTGACAAGCGAAGCGATGTAATGAAAATTTGTAATTGAATCGAATCATAATATTTGTACAAAATCTTTTTATTGAGTTATATTATAAAAGAAATAGAAAACATTTTTTACTGTGTTTCTATACAGTTATAGAAACACTTGTGGGAGTTTGGGAGAACTCGAAATAACGTGGAAAAACTCGCCCTACGGGCTCGTTTTCCCACTGATTATTTCTCGTTCTCCCAAACTCCCACGCGTGTTTGTATAACTGTATAGAAACACGGAAAATGTTTATTATTTCTTAATTAATTATAACGTCTCGGTCAGTACGTAACATACTCTTGAGTACATACGCCGCAGTTATATCCAAATTAAGCAAAATCCAATGTAAATTTCAACGTGCAACATCCGATTTCACAATGGCCTGTGCAGCTTGACAGAACACAATCACCAAAACGTCTTCGTTGTCTTCCGAACAGACTTCGGGATGTACGATTCCGCAGCAAAATTTCTTGCGAGGTAGAAGTGTTGTTCAGTGCGTTTAATAGTTGTTCAGTTGAACGCTCTGCTGCGGCGTCTATTCTCTTCTTCAGATCCGCCTCGCCGACAGTTTTAAGGTCTTATATACAGTAGCTACTGATCGTCTTCCTCCAATTAAAGCAGTGACAAAGCACATCTCACGGCGTTGTAAAAAATAGTCTTTATAATAATAAAATGTTTCTTACCGACTTAATTCGAGTCCTGAGACTGCGAGTTAATTCGTTGAGTTTTCGTTGCGCTGTCAGAGCTTCGATCACGAACAACCACGTCGACCAGAAAGGCAAAAGAACCTTGCTGTGCATGCGAAGGCCAAGATCAGATCACACTGATCGATCTGAAAAAAAAACGATCAATGGGAATTCAGATATAGATTTTGAATTAGCTAATTAAATAGCCCGTATTCGAGCCCCTGATCGCTTTACCGATCAGAACTCTACACAGAACGCGCAAAAAGAGAGACAACCAATCAGATCGATGACTGGGATTAAATGACGCTGCGACACCATTTTTCTGCGCGCTCGAAGGCATAGCCGCTGAACTCTTCATAATACTTGGAACTGCCAAACATCACCCAGTGATATCACCCCAATACACTGCACGAATTCAGCATCCGGACTGCTTGCTATTTTACTCAGGCAATTTTCTAGGCAATTTTTACCTTAGTCGCGTGATCGCTATGATCATCCGTAGATCCTCCCCTACTCTTAAATTAATGTAACTGTGTTGTAGGGGGAAGTTTCATAGTTAAAACATGGGCGAAATTTCTCAGTTTGAAATTGAAAAAAAAATTACTTTTGTTTAGGAAGGAGGCAGGGACAATCTAAAAACTAATTTAGTGCGAAACGCAAAATATTTCAAACAATAGAAAATTTATAGGACACTGGCAATGAAAATTTGTATTGTTTATTGAACTTTACTGAGCCCATTACCAGAAATTCAGGACATTAATTATCATAATGCCAGGATTTTGCTTTCAAAGATGGCTGCTGAAATTAAAGCAACTTCTATATTACATATTGCAGTTGCGGACTTCAATTTAAGACGGGCAGAAACTCTGTACTTTAATGAATTTTTTTCATATTTCTTTAATTATTACCTTTAACAGGTTCCCCAGTAATGTCATTTCAGCAACCAACCATTATATTGCAAGTATATAGTTATAATGGTTAGTTGCTAGTTGCTAGTTGCTAGTTAGATGTTTATGCAAATGAACTGGAGACAACTGGAAACAATTGTATAGGAGAATCCTTAGGGGGATTAATAGTTGAAGAAAGAAAAAGGAATCCAAGCGGAGCCTTTATTGCTCATCTAAACATCAATAGCATACAAAATAAATTTGAGGAACTTAAAATACTAAACAACTCTTTAAGAGCACATGTCTTGGTGATATCCGAAACAAAAATAGATAGCTCTTATCCCAACAGCCAATTTAGTCTACCAGGATACCATATGTACAGAAAAGATCGGAAAAAAGGCGGAGGTGGACTGATAGCGTACTTTTCGACAGCTCTGCCCTCAAAGAAAAGGGCCCTGCCAAAAATCTACAACACTCTTGAGGCTATAGCTGTTGAGGTTAAAATAGGACGTAATGACTTGTTAGTACTATCAATCTATCGACCTCCAAAGATGAAAAGAAAGGAAAACAACTCCCGCTTTCAGTATACGAAAAAAGTTGAAGAGGAGCTAAATCATATTTGTCAATGGGCTTGCTTTCAAAAGCAGAATGTCGTCATTTTAGGAGATCTAAATTTGGACAGACTAAAATTGGATCATGCTGAGGGGAAAATCCTGAAGGATTTAGAAGAAATCAACAATCTACAATGTATGATAACTGAAGCTACCCGAGTTACAGAACATTCTGAATCCCTTTTGGATGTTATTTTAACAAACAATCCTGGTCTATTTAAGAAATGTGGAACTTATCAACCGGAAATGAGTGACCACCATCTGGTATTTGCAGAAATGACCGAGAAAGTTCACAAACACAAGACCCGTACCATCACTTTCCGGCAGACAAAACATACAGATTTTGAACAACTTAACCGGGACTTGGCGGCCGCTCCTTGGCATGTTGGAGAGATTTTTAGTAATGTAAATAATCAATATGATTATTGGAAAGGTTTGCTTAAAAGCGTGGTCGATTTACATGCACCCATTAAGAAGAAACGTGTCCGAGAGCGAGATATACCCTATATGACTCCAGAGTGGAAACAAGCTATTAGAAACAAAAGAAAATTTGCCATTCAGTTTTCAAAAGACCGTTCTCCTGATAACTTCGAACTTAAACGTAAATATAGGAATATTGCAACACGGGAACGAAGAAAAGCGATAAAGTCATATTGGCTAAGAAAATCAGAAGAGCTGAAGTCTAAACCCGGTGAATTCTTTAATACATTCAAACCATTTATCAGCAGCAAGACAAAAGATACCAATGTCATCTGCTTAAAATCTGATGATGAAGAGGTTGAAAAAGATCAAAAAGTGGTAGCTGAACTCTTGGCAGACCACTTCAACACAGTAGCAGCTAATATTGGAGGCAATCATGTGATCAGCCTTTCTGAGAATGATCATAGGAATCACAGCAGCATCAGGATTATTGAAAGTAAGCATAGAGGAAATAAGTTTGAGTTCAATGACTTCAGTAAAGAGGAAGTACAGAGTGCACTTGAAAATCTCAACTTAAGAAAGTCATATGGATGGGATGTGACAGCACCGCCAAAACTGCTCAAGGGAATAGCCAAGGGAATAGCACCATCTCTGACGAGGCTGTATAATAAATGTATTAATTCAGGCGAATGGCCATCTGAATGGAAGAAAGGTGAGTGGACACCAGTGTTTAAGAAAGGCGATAGGCAGGATAAGATGAACTACCGCCCAATTACCTCACTGATATGTGTGGATAAGATCTTTGAACAGATACTCAGCAAACAAGTGACCAGGCACTATGATTCTTCCCTGTATTGCGGAATAACAGCATATAGGAAACGGCATAGTTGTGAGACAACCCTGCTGATGTTGATCGAAAACTGGAGGCTTGCAGTGGACAGAAAAGAACTAATCACAGTACTTTCAATGGACATGAGTAAGGCATTTGACTCGTTAAGCCACTCACTTACCCTGAAAAAGATGGATGCTTATGGGTTTGGCAGCACATCACTCGAGCTGATGAGATCATTTTTTGACAGCAGATTGAATAGAGTGAAAATAAATGGTCACACAAGTGACTGGAAAATAATGGAGCGCGGATGCCCACAGGGATCATCATTTGGCCCCCTTCTCTGGAATATGTTCCAGAATGACATGGTATCTGACATATCAGAATCAAACCTTACACAATATGCTGATGACCACCAGTTGTATGAAACAGGAAAAACGTACGAAGAAGCTGAATCCACTTTAGAGAAACAGGGAAAACAAGCACTGTCATGGTATAAGAACAATTTTCTCTGCGCAAATCCTGACAAATTTCAGTCCCTTACAATCAATCCAAGAAATGTAGACAAAGACAACAAAGGAAGGGCTCTTACCATCGATGACTGTAAGATCACGAAAACTGAACTAATAAAATTGTTAGGAACAACCATAGACGAGAACCTCACCTTTACGCAACACATTAGTGAAATGTGTACTAAGGCCAGTCAGAAGGTTGGAGTCCTCATGCGATTACGTAATCTTATACCAACACAAGCTAAGCTAACATTGTATAAAACAGCTGTGATGCCGCACCTAACCTATTGTCATCTGGTGTGGAATTTTTGCAAATCCTCAGATGGGCGAAAAATAGAACGAATTCAAGAAAGAGCTTTGCGTGCAGTCTTCAGAACAACAACAGAGACGTATGAGGAACTTCTCAAACGTGCTAACCTACCTTCGCTTTACAATAGACGCCTGCAAGATATTGCGATACTTATGTATAAAGTAAAAAACAATTTAATGCCTTGTTATATATCGGACTTATTTACTCTCAAGAGCACTCGTTATAGTTTAAGGAACAGTGATTTTGAAATACCGAGATTTAACACTATACAATATGGAAAGCACACCCTACGATATCAAGGGCCACATATTTGGTCAAAATTAACGAGCAGAATACGACAATTACCAAGCCTGAGCTCGTTTAAAGCTAACATTCGAAGTGTTGACATGATAAATTTAGTAGAGAACAACGCCAATTGCTGCAATTTATGTAGTGGATAAATAGACATACAGTAGTGTATTACTGTCCGCTATCAAGTTGGAAACATTATTTTTAGGAGATACTGTATATACTTAAGCATATATTTTATTGTACATATACATATATATTAAATAATTTAACTTTTGTAAGATTAGCTAGGTGTCCCCAATTAGCTCCGAAGAGCTAAATCCATTGACACAGAAATAAAGTTTTTATTATTATTATTATTATTATTACATTACTGCATGGGAAGGTAATATACAAATATGATAAAATTTTCATAAACTTTCTGCCCATCTTAAATCGAAGTTCGCAACTGCAATATGTAAGATGGAAGTTGCTTTAAATTTCAAATTTTTCTCCTGCCTTATATAATTCTATTATAACAAGGCAGCCATCTTTGATTGCAAAATCCTGGCATTATGAACTTTTATGGTAATTAATGTCCTGAATTTCTGGTTATGCACCAAAAAGTATTCAACCAATGTCCAATCAACGCGTTTGTTTACGTTTTGCGTTGGACCAACGAGAATTCACGACTACTTCTGTATCTCAAAGATAGGGTCAAAAAGAGTTCTTGGGACGCGATGTGTTTGAAGTTTAAAATAAATTGTAATATAACTTTCAGTCTAAGCAACTGTCGCTCACATCTAAGTTTTATTGCTTTGTTATAAAATTTAATCGCGATTTGTGGCAGAAAGACTCAAGTGAAAGCTCATTTCAAACACAATTTGTCGGTATTTTTTTGAAAAATTATTACAGCATGGCAAAATATTCAAATTCAATATTCGTCTGATCGTCTCTGTTCGTCTTCGTCGTTCTTCGTCGGTGTTCACATAAATAACATTAGCTCATTGCTGGTGAAAATATTTTCCTTCCGAAAGCATCAGTTTCTAAGCTTGAGATTTATGTTACATGTAGTTGGTAGGGTTTTTCGTCCATTTAAGGGGAAAACGTTCGAGCCGGGCAACAGTATCATCTCGGAAATATTGCACAAGTTTAAACGCGCCGAAAAAAAAGTTCAACTTTCTACAGTAACAGAATAATGCTGAAAATTAATTTCCAATCTAAAAGTGTTTTTATTTACAAAAGCTAAGTACGTTGGAAACTTTATACACTTTATTCTATTCCATGCAATTGCCACTTTAAATCATGAGAAAACATGCAACGAAAATGGGGTGCATATTCGACACTTCCAGTGTTGTTTGAGTTCAATGGCTATTGCAGTAGATGTCCAAATCATTCCCCCCTTCATAGGCGTCAATCGAACGTTAAATGAGACCGAGGGACGTTTTTAAAACCGAGGGAGAAATATTTTTCTATCCGGACCGACCAAAACGGTATTATTTAACGTATTTATTTTTTTTACAAAAAGCGGCGTTCCGTCGTATCGTAGTCAGACACAGCAATGGCGACAAAAACATGCATCAACAATCAAAACCTAATTCGTTTAATTTACTAAAACTCTCTTCAATTTATCGTGATAATCATTTGGTTCATATATTTTAAAATTAAAAAGTCAAAAGATTGCGAATAAAAAAAACACAAAACAAATACGCTTTCGCTGGAGCATAAAATATAGGATTCCGGACCGTGAACAGATATCGTAAAATTCCGCCCGCTGACGCAGCTAAACAGATTACAGGAAAGGCTAGGATTCCGCCCGCTGCTGATTTGTAAAAAAATAAAATCCTATATTCACTGAGCCGAAGGCGAAATTTCTTAGTTGAAAAACCACAACAAAAGTCTATAGTCACCGGCCAGTGACTATCATTCCAGAGACAGCGAATCTTGACCAATCAGAATGCAGGAAAATCAATAGTCACTGCGAAATTTATATTAATTAACAATTATTCGCCGAAGGCGAGGTGATTATCGGAAAATATTCACCGAGACGAAGTCATTGATTTTGACCAATCACGTGAGTAGATCACCTTCAGGTAATAATACTTCAAATATGACCCATCAAAGTGTAGGGTTTGTAATATTCACTTGTGCAAAATACTAAAATCATATAAATCATGGCATTGACCCCCCATCGTATACTAGAATTATATACTATACGATATACTATACGTTGCTATGGTAACATTTTGTTGTGTTGATACTGAATTAAGTCAATATGATAAAATTCAAGGTTAACTGAGTAAAGTCAATAAACACGTTTATCATATGGCAAGCGTCACTTCCGGTGAAATGGAGCTCAGTGATTGGCTGAGAAGAATTTTCAGCGGTCCATTACTTTCTCGTGATGGACCGCCGTTAGCGGAGATGAATAATAGAGAAATTCTGAATCAAAAAGGCACGAATAAATGCTCAAGAGAAAATTTAATTGCTTTTGAAATTCATAAGACGTCTCCAGACAGTTTAGGTAAACTATTAAATAATTCAACTAAGTTTTGTTTTTGTTTTTGTCAAATGCATACCAGGCTACTGTTACAAATTCATGAATTTCTTGTTTCTTTCAAGTGCAAATGCATGCCTTATGCCATATAATAAACTTTTTATTAACCTCGCTTGCTCGGTTTTTTACCGAGAAATATCGGACCTCGCGCTTGGTTAATAAGAAGTTATTAATCACCATGTGATCACATTACTTATTATTATTATTGCTTATTATAATTAGTTATTAATCACTATGGGATCATGCAGATCACCATGTGTTTGGGGCAGCCGACTAAAGACGATCTGAAGCAAGTTGTTAACGTAGCCTAGGAAGAGGTGGTTTTTTGGCGCAAAAATCTGTTTATGTTGCCCAGTGGAGATACTAGAAAGTCATAGTCGTTAGGGAACTGGAGAGACTGATTAACACTTGCAATAATAACTCGGAGATCTTGCATGGTATTTCTTTAAAAATTTCTATGATCATGCCTGATCTTCTCTAACAAAAACCGAGATTCAAATCGAGTGACTTGTCTGTCTCGGCGCATGGATTTGTGGCAAAAAGGGAACTTCGATGGGTTACTTCTGTTGTAAATAGTATCTTCACTCAGTTTTGATTTCAGGTTTAATAAAATAAACGAAAATTATACAAAATACATGACACAAGGTTACAGTATTGTTCGCCCCGAAGGCATTCTCAACAAGTACGATCGTACTATTGGACCAGGAACTGGTGTAGTTTAGATTCGATCTTTCTCTCCAGGATGAAATTTCAAATATCTATGAACCTATAGGCCAAATTCTTCTATGGGCGAACGGTTATGTTAAAATTGTCGTTTTTCTACATTTTCTCGTCTGCAAAGACACTTAAAATGTGCCGAGTTGCACATCTATGTCCTAATCTATGCCGCTGTAGCTGGTGAGAAGCTAGCGTTGCGTGCAGCGTGCCACTGTCGTTAGAGTCCTTTTTCAGGGCAGGCGCACACTACAGCTATGTGCTTAGCAAAAAGTCATTCGTGGCCATTAGCGTAAGCCAGTTGCTCTCGTGTTCGGGCGACTTTTCCGGCGACTTTTGGCACGAATGACGAAAGTCACTGGAAAAGTCGCCCGCACACGAGAGCAACTGGCTTACGCTAATGGCCACGAATGACCTTTTGCTAAGCACATAGCTCTAGTGTGCGCCAGCCTTTATGTATGCTGGACAAAGCCTAAACAAATAAATAAAAAATAAGTAATGCCCCAGAGAGAAACGCATTCAACGCAATGGTCCTATAGTCACGAATATATATTGTTTACAAAACAAAGAAAATACACGACCTTCTGGTTTGAACTCATAGTATATGAATATTGATAATATTAAAATTTGCCTCCCGCTACAATCTGACATGGCTTGCAAATCTTCTGAAGAATATAAGCACAAACAATTTAACTCCGTAAGTCGATAGAGAATAACCTTTAAGATAGTTGTGTGAAGTTTTGTCACGATCTGGTGCGAAATGACGGAGCCTTAGCCATTTGAACTTGCTTCAGTTATGCATACTAATATTGAATATAATCTATACGCATTACTACGCTACAATTTTGAGTTGATTCTAAATTTCTTTAAAATAAAAAAATCAAAATTATAACTCCGTCAATCGTTGGGGAATATCGCTAAGGATAGTTGTGCGAAGTTTTATTGCGATCTGATGCGAATTGACGGAGCCTTAGGCTTTTTTAAAGAGCGTCACCCCCTAACAACAACAACAACAACAACAACAACAACAACAACAAGATTAGCCGCGTGTGGGGACCAGTTCCTGGTCCAAAAAGCACATGTTTTTTCACGCGTGGGATACACGATACTCTCGCTTACGTCATTTCGAACATACTCTCGCCTTGATAGACGGGGAAAAGTCTATCAACACAACTCTATATTACATACCTTAGTTAATTAAATGTCAATGTTCTCCTGTTTGGCTTCCTTCACGAACGTGATTGGAAATTCACTCTTTTTCTCATCTGGTAACTCTGATTGTAATTCAATAGGGTATAACTTCTGTAGGGGTCGTCGTAGCCGTGTTACCTTTCCGTCCTTGCCGATCATCCTTACAACTGCTGCTCGTGATTTTCCGTCTTTTCCTTGGATCAGTTCGTCCACTAATGCCATTTCCCAATTCAATCGCTTAACATTGTCTTCTTTAACCGATACGACATCTCCGACGTTGATAACAGGTCCGTCTCTTTTGCTCGGCCGATGGTGCTCACGTAACTGGGTTAAATATTCTGAACTCCATCTCTTCCAGAAATGTCCTAATACTGTTTTGAGATATTTATCTCGCTTAATCGCATCATTTCGCGCTTGAATCTTCACGTCATCTTGGAGTTCTGAAGGTACCGAAAGTATTCGCCGTCCGATTACTAACTGAGAGGGGGTCAGCGGTTCATCCTTTTCGTTACTGACATACGTTAGCGGACGTGAATTAAGAACCCCTTCAATCTTGATTAACAATGTTAATAACTCCTCGTAAGTCAAACGGTCATTGCTCAACACTTTCTTTAAACATCGTTTAACACACCTCACCATCCGTTCGTAAAACCCGCCCCACCAGGGGGATCTCTCGACAATAAATTGCCATCTGATGTTTTTGACCGCGATGAAATTCCTCAATTCAGCGCCTTTGAAGGTCTTCGCGTTGTCAGAAATTACAAGTGAGGGTATTCCTCTTCTTCCAATAAAGCGCTTGAGACTTTTCACGAAAGACTGGGTCGTGTTGTCAGGAACTAAATCCAGGTGGATTGCTCGACTACTCGCGCAAGTGTATAAAGCGATATATGTCTTATGCATGTCCTTGCTTTGCGTGTAGATGTCTCTAACATAAAACGGACCAGCGTAGTCCACTCCGATTCTGGTAAAAGCAAAGTCATTACTTAACCGAAAGTCCGGTAAAGCGAGACTGGCTGGAGTTCCATAACTCTTTCCTTCCAATTTCCTACAAACGGTACACTTCGATATGATTTTCTTAACGACTTGACGTCCCTTTGTGACCCAGAATTTTGATCTCAGTTGTGTCAATGTCTCTCGTTCACCATTGTGTATCACGTCCTCGTGGCTCTGCATGATAATCAACCGGGTGATGTAATGGTCGCTGGGTAAAAGTATCGGGAATTTTGTTCCGTAAGGTAAGGGTGACGCGTCGATACGCCCACGACAACGGATGATTTTGTCTTCGTCTTCGAACAAGGAGAGTGACTCTTTCACTTTCTTGTAATCCTTCATGTTCGGTAAGGTTGATTGTAATTGTCGAATCCACATCTTTTCAGCTATGTTTATCTCATCTGCCGTAAGAGGACCCTTCCGTTCCGCTGCAGTCGACTTCCGCTGACGTCTTTGTAGGTTCCGAACAAATCTAATAACGTACGCCGTAACTCGTAAGATTGTTCCAATTCTGCTGTATCTAGAAGGATCGATTAACTCTTCGAGGTTGTGCTCTGGTTGACTTCCGACCGTAACTAGTGCTGTGGTTGACTTAGTAGAGCTCAACTTTAACTCTTGACAATAATCAGGATTGTCCTTAGACTCGTTGCCCGGCTGAGCAGGCCATAATTCTTGTGGGTTCTGGAGAAAACTAGGTCCATGCCACCACTTGTCATCGTTGATCAGCTGAGTGGCTAACGCACCCCGAGATAGATAGATAGATAGATTTAATAACGATAACACATGGCAGCCTATAAGGCTGAATTGCGTGCTATAATTTACATGGATTAATAGAAATAGTTAATTAATTTTTACTCTATTTACACATAGATTTTTAAAATACATAACTGTAGGATAAAATTACGCTAATATAATAGTTAAAAGGATCTAGAAATTATATTTTATCATTAAAATGTCTAACGCATGAGGGTATAAAAGTGTTTTTAAATCTATTTGTCTTGGTTTTTGGAAGGACAAAAGTTCTTGAATGTCTCAGATTGTAACTTGAATGGCATCTAGGTGGTATGATATCGTGCATGTTTGCCACAGGTGTTGTGCTGATTTCAGTAAAAAGTTTCTCGCATGCATCGATACGCCTGTCACTCAGAGTTTTGATGCCACATTTAGATAGGCTATCCGAATAACTCATCTGTGGATAGATTATGGATAGAACACGCTTTTGAATCCGTTCCAGGGAGTTTGACAAATAAGAGGGTAGAGCAAAGTGGAATACTTGGCAGCTAAATTCCATAACTGGTCTGATGCAGGTGGTGTAGAAGTTTAAAACATCAGTTTCAGGGACGTGGGCCTGTTTCAATTGAATGATAAAATAGATACGTTTGTTGGCTTTCTTAATAATGTTGTTGATATCTTGGTTCCACTTTAGATCACTGGTTATTGTCAGTCCTAAGATTCTGGCATGCTTGACTACTTCGATATGACCTGAGTTAATCTTTAGGCGAGGGAATTCTTTCTCAACTTTAGTGAAACTGATTACGATTTCCTTGCACTTCGAGGTATTTAGTTGCATCTTATTTTCTACCGACCAGTTTTGAACGCAATCGACTGCATCTTGAATATTACTGGATGAGTATCTATGAATAATTTCTGATGCAGTAGTATCGTCAATGTATTTCCAACGCTCGAAATGAGGAGGGCGGAGGTCATTTATCATAAGAATAAACATCCAGGGTCCCAGTTTGGTTCCCTGAGGGACACCGGAAAGGATATCAATCCATTCGGACTTACAATCTTTTGCTAATTTCACTCGTTGTTGTCTGTTCATGAGGAAGTCGACCACCCATCGCTTGATGAAAGTTGGCATAGGTAAATTGATAACTTTTTTGCTAGAATTTTGTGGTCAATCAGGTCAAAAGCCTTTTTGTAATCAAATAATACCACTCTTACTGCATTACCTGTTCCATCAGTGGCTTGAGACCAAGAATGAATCATAGAAATTAAAGCTTTGGTAGCAGAAGATCGAGGGATGCCACCAAATTGAAAGGGATCTATTACCGTAAGCACAGCTGGGGCAAAGTATTTTTCCACGACAAATTCCTCCGCAAGCTTAGATAGGACAGGGGTTAACGATATAGGTCTAAGGTGTTTGTTTATGTCCTTAACAGGTTTCTCCTTTGGAATGGGTGTTATATTAGCCTGTTTCCACGACAAGGGAAGCTTCTTTTGTTTGTAAGAGGAATTCAATAGGTTTGATATAGGGGGGGGCAAGGATTTCGGCATAATCTCGAAGAATCCAGTTTGGAATGTCATCGGGACCTGGGGCTTTGGATGGATTTAGGCGTTTCAGTTTTTTAAACACCATTTCAGTATCAGTCAGGTTCATATCTAAATCTGGTGGATCGTCAGGGATTCCTTCGAACAGGATTTCCACGTCTGAGGCATCTAATGAATTGTAAAAATTCATTGGTTCTAAGAGGCTATTGTTGATTAAATCTGAGAAACCTTTATGTGTTAGATGTTCTGTATCCTCGATATGAAGTTGATTCAGCAGGCAGCTGGTTACTGGTTTCATACCTGAAATACGTTTAACTTCCGACCACCATGATTTCGGGTTGGACTTTTTTAGATTGGCAACTCTGGTAGCAAAATATTTTCCCTTACAGGATTCCTCATTCTGTTCACTCTATTCCGATAGAATTTAAAAAGTGAAGTGTTATTAGACGAAAAAGCACGTTGTCTCAATTTTATCAATTGTTTCAGTTTTTCTGTGATCCAAGGAGTGTCGTTGTGATGGAATTTTACCTGCTTCTCTGGCATTAGAGTATCATAACCAGATTTAATGATGGAACATAAAAAATTACATTTATCATCGCAGGATATGGTTGAGTTAACAATTTGCCAGTCGATGTTACAGAGGAAACGACCAAGTTCATTCTTACGTGACTGACGAGTGTCTCTTTTGATGACAGTTCTTCTACTTGAGATACCAACAGGTCTTCTAGTTTTGGGCTCAACAATTATTACATTATTGTCTGATAAACCTAGAGGAGGCAATACAATAGCTGATTTTGTATCATAAAATTTGTACATGTTCGTAAGTATGAGGTCTAGGGTATTGGTGCCTCGCGTTGGTTTGTTTACCAATTGCCTTAACTGAAAGTCACGACAGAGGTCTCTGGTATCGAACTGGTTAAAGTCACCGGCAATGATGATGCCACACCCTGGGAAAAGACTATCAATTCGTGTCAAAGATTCAGATAGATATTCAAAGAGATCTGCATTATTAGAACTTGGTGTGTGGTAAACACATGCTGAAACGATACAGTTTATTCCTCTTGGTAATCTAGGTGGCCTAACATGTGTCCATAATACCTCAAAGTCTGGATGTTCGATGTCGGGTAGTCGTTTAAACATAATAGAGTTCTTTATGTACACGCAAACGCCGCCATGGGTGCCGAAAACGCGGTCTCGCCTTAAGAGGTGGTAATCAGTTAAGGTCACATGATTGTCACAAATGGATTCTCGTAGCCAGGTTAGTAGGTAACCCCCCCCCCATATAGCGGAAAAATCACGCACCGCGTGATTCCCACGCGGGCCGTCGAAAACTGTCGGATTTTCCCGAAGATGTGCGTGGTCTCCACGCAGGGTGAGAGTGTGACGTTATTAAACCGTAATTAAGTACACAGTAAGGATTTGCGAGAAAAATATTTTATTTGTCAGGTTATACACATTTAGTATGTCAACATTTTCATAGTATGTTTCTTTCCATAGCATTAGGACTGTTTATTTTATTACATGATATTATGAGAATGTTTCTTTCAATCCTACTAGGACTGTTCGTTCATTTTAAGAGTTCATTTCTTAAATAATCTGAAGGGAACAGGTTTTTTATTTTTGCTTGTGATTACATTTGTCTCTCCAACCATAACCCGTACGCTTCTACTTCAACTTTAGGACAATGTTGATATGCGTCAGCTGGCAAATGCTTCCCACAGGTCTCCAGCCATACTAGATTTTTTATCAGTATTTGCGCTTTCGGGCATCCAAAACACTCCAAATTGATGGAGGGAATGTTCAGGTTTGCGAGGAGATCCTTCTCGTATCAAACATATTGTTTACAAAAGGTAATTTGTGAGCGCTACGGTGTGCGCTACTCCCACGCGTGATGATGTGCGCACAAGCATTTGTTTACACACATTGTCAGTTGATGACTTTGTTCAAACGCGTTTATGCATACATTACTGGTAATAGGTTTTAATGACAGGACGAACCTGAACATGTTCCCCTCCAAACAAAGAGTAGCTTGCACATAAATATCGCACATCGAACAAAAATTGCCCGAGAAAACACAGATCGAGTTTGTTGAGCAATCATCTAAATATGGGCGTAGGAACTGCCCTGTGTTTGGCTGTGGTAGTACAAATTTAGCAAGGTTAGCAAATCATCTCGACCAAGTAAACGGTATGGACACAGAGGAACGCAAGAAATGGTTAAAGTGGAGTAAGATAGGAATATGTGTACCTCGACAGAGTAAAGAACCAAAGGAATTCAATATGGAGGAGTGTCTGGAAAATTTATTAGAGCGCCAAGAAGAGATGGAGAGAAACTTTAATGTTTACTTAAGCACTGCAAAATTAAAGCATGTGCAGCCTAGTCGTAAACGAAGAACCTCTACCTCGGGGGAAACGAAGAAAGTAACGAAGGCACAAACAGACTGCTATTAAGTAATCCTGAACATAACATTTAATAGATTGTATAACGTAATGCATAGTGAAGAGTGAACTAACGTAGTGCAGAGTGAAATGTTGTAATCATGTATATCAATAAACTTATAAACGTTTTTCTTTAATTTCAAACAATATTGCTTCGTCGTCTTCTTCATTCCTGAGTGGGTTTAGTTCTAGTGGTAACTGGCTGATCACGCGTTGTCTCTGTTGTCGGAACCTACGCCTACAGCGCCGTATGAACAGAACACACATTGCCAAGACAAACACCACCGGTATAACAAACAGCCATAGCATTCCTTTCTGTTTTGAATATTTTTGTACCGTTGAAGTTTCGTTTAAATAAACCAAAGTGTTTGTAGTTGAAGTTTTATTCGAACCACGCGAATTTGCGCTTCTGTGGTAGCTTGTGACCGCTGGTGCCGTACTAAAAAACCTGAACACACAGTCGCTAAGTATAGTGATGTTATCATTCAGATGTAACGAACGTAGTAAACTACAGTTCAAAGGATTGTCTCTCATGTCCAGTTCTTGAAAACCATCTAATATCACATCGATGTCTTGCTTGGTTACTCTTGTAATCTTGTTGTGAACCATCACCAACGTCCGATACCGTCCACCATTTCCCCGTACATGAGGAATACTCGTAAAACCTCCATTCGCACAATTAATCATTTTCCTACTCGTCGAACACGTGCAAGAATTTGGACACGTTAAGACTCTCGAGAAATTAAACGAAACGAGTAACAAAAAGCACAACATTTCGATTAGTGGAGAATGTCCCAAAAGCGCGTTGCAATACGACACCGGGCTCATTTCGCTTGTCAAGCTTGTCATGCCAACATGGGAAATTGCTTCGGACAGCCGCAAACACCTAGTATAGAACTGCGTGAGATTTTCAAACGCATTCGCTGCCTTTGTACGTGCTGTGGTGGACCGACGTGTTTTAATTTACAAGTCAGAGCTAGATGGAAAGGAAGAAGGAAACTCTTCTAAGCAAAATTTACTACAACGCCAGACACGAGGCTAGTTTTGGCGGTTTAGAAAAACTCTATCGTGCAGCAAGGGCGACAAAAAAAAACCAGTCCAAATATAAGTCGAAAAGACGTGCGTGAATGGTTGCGCTCGCAAGAAACGTATACTTTTGAAAAAATCAGGACCGTCTGTTCTTCTGCTGCCCAGTGTATTTCGATATTTCATTTATATTCTTTTATAGATTTGGTGGTTCTTAAAAGAACCGTTTTGTTTTGTCTTGTCTTTAGCATTGTTTCTTTAGCCACGCAGCATAGGCTTCCACCTCGACCTTTGCGCAGTGATAGTAGGCATTCTCCGCCAAATGGTTGCCGCAGGTTTTGATATGTGTTAGTTTGTCAAACAACGCATCAGCTTTAGGACATCCAAAGCATTCCAAATTTACGCTAGGAATGTCTAGGGTTTTTAACAAATACCTCTCAAAGTGTCCCCCTTTGTAGGCGATAGCTGATGAAGGACCCTTACGAAGGGATTTATAAAAGTCTAGGACAATATTACCTAGATTCGAAATTTGAAATGCTTTGACTCCCCTAGGCACTCCAAAAGGTAGTTTGTGAAAGTGTTTCTTCACGAACCAGCAGGATTTTTTATCTTTTTCCTCCAAGTCTTGGAAGCGTAACCCAAGATCAAAGAAGCAGGATCTTGCTTCTGTACAAGAAACGGGAATCATTCCCAATTCCTTGCACAGAAATTTCCTCTTGACTTGAAAACCATCCTTGTCGATTATTCCGACAATGTTCTCCATTGCTGGTGTAGTGATTTATGTGACGGGGTTTATTCTTTCCATGTATTTATTATATCTATATATGATGTGGTGCATAAAACGTCACAGGTGTAGCGCTACAATGTACGCTACGGTGTGCGCTACACCTACGCGTAATTATCAATTGTCGGCGTTTTCGTGTTGCGCTACCATTTGTGCTACACCTACGCGTAATTATCAACTGTCGGCGCGCCGCTAATATGTTTTGGTGATCGTCTCAGTGAACACGGGCGCACACATAGAATTTCATCCCGCCTAAAACCGCACATATTGTTAGAATGAGTATTATATAAGTCGCGCCTCAAGGTATTATTATTATTATTTATTATTGAAAAATTACACATCAAATAGCTATTCTAAAAAGCTAAATTGCGATGCATATTACAATATTATGCTAAATTTCGATGCATATTACAAACTTACTATAAGCTAAGTATTGCAGTTAAAATTTGTCCTATCATATCTTATATCTATAAAAATTGGTATATCATATATTAAGATCGTAACGTATTAAAAAGTTATTATATCTATAAAAATTGATTTAGAATTTTATATCATATATTAAGAGAATTATTAAAAAGTTCGATTGAGGAAACAATTGGGCTGTTCCTAAAACGTTCAGTTTTGCAATAGTAATTATAAAACAAATCACCATTCTGTCTTGTGTCCCTTTGCCGTGTCTGGCAAAGTTTATTTGGGAGAAGATGATGCAATTTGTGTTGAGGATTACACATTTTAGTAATAAGATCAATGCACATCGCAATTCGACGCTCCTGAAGTGTTTGCAGCCCAGCTTTTAGCAATGTTCTTTCATAGTTCTTTTCGGAGTAGATTATCCTCAAGGCTCTTTCTTGTATTCTTTCGATACGACTACTTTGTGCTTTAGTAAGTCCCCCATGCCAAACTTGCGCCCCATATTCGAGTGTGGGCCTGATGGCTGAGGTGTAAAATCTTTTCATATCTTTGATGTCCGCGCCGTATTTCTTTAAAACTTTTAATAGAAAAAGTCTTTTTGCTGCCTTCCTTGTTATGTAGTCAGTATTTGTGTCCCACTTTAAATTATCATTCACCCATAAACCAAGTAATTTGAATGTAGAGACCCTCTCCAAAGTTATATTATTAAATGTAAGTGCCGGGATGACCGTCTTATTCTTACGAAAGTCCAACTGCATTTCTTTGCATTTCTTAAGGTTTAATTCCATTTTTTGAGACGAAGCAAAATCCATGATTTTTCTAACATTATCGTACGCACTACCAACTTGTGATCCTGAGACATGGTCGCTGACGTTAATGATTTCCGACATTGTTGTGTCGTCCATAAATAAAGTAAGATCTTCATCATTATCGTTAGCACCGGTGTTCCGATCATCATTAATCACCGTTTGCAATCATTAATATGAACGATAAACGCCAATGGACCGATACGACTACCTTGGGGCACTCCTCCATTGACCGTACAGCGTGTAGAAATTTCATTACCAAACCTTGTCGCTTGTGTCCTGTTACTCAAATAAGATCCAAGCCAACTGATTAGCCCAGGTCGAATCCCTATTTTGCAGCAGTTATCCAATAATACATTGTGATCAATTATGTCGAACGCTTTGCGGAAATCAAGGAAGACAATTCTTATTACTCGTTGTGGTAGCTCTAAAGCTTGATTCCATTTATGCACAAGGTGAACGAGTGCAAGGATCGCTGACGAACCTGGAACACCACCATATTGATCTTTACAAATTTGGGGCTCTATGTCAGTATACATCCAATCGACAACATATGACTCTTGTATTTTTGAAATTGTACTAGTAAGAGCTATCGGTCTTATTTCATCCAGTTCAATACATGGTTCGACTTTTGGTATTGGAGCTAAGTAGAATTCTTTCCATAATTTAGGGAAGACTTTCTGTTCAAATGATGCATTAAAAATGTTTGCTAACGGAAGTGCATAGAAATGGGCAAACATTTTGATTATTTTGAGGCAGGGGTCGTTTGGGCCAGGAGCTTTGTTAGGCTGAATTAACGAAAGCTTGGTTGCAACGCTTTCCGGTGTGATAGTTGGTAGGATATCGCACTGGCCATAGGATAACCATTTGGACTGAACTGGCGGGAAATCCTTTGTTAGATTAGCGAAAAACGAGTTGATCATATTTGCAGCGTCGTTATCCTCAAAAGTAGTGCCAGATCCCGGATCACTGAGATTTATAGGCGTTCTTTTCTTTCCAGTAAGTTTCCAAACCTTCTTCCACCATGTTCGAGCGTTGCCTTCGCTATTCTGTCCTCTAATATTCTTTTCATAGTAGTTCTTCTTTGCCCTACGGATTTCTAGTGCTACTCTATTTCGTAGTTCCTTGAACTTAGATGAGCGTCCCTGTTTATATGCATTATCACGCTTCTTTAATAACCCTTTTATTTTTACTGTAATGAAAAATTATTCACTATAACTGCTACATGTTCGAGATGAACCGCTTCAAGCGCTATCGAAGGAGAAAAAAAGAGGAGGAAAAAGAAAGAAACGCGGAGCTGGAGAGGCTCCGTGAGTTCTACCAGTATGTCTTTGAGAGACATCCCGAAATACTGGTAGAATTCAACAATCTGCGGCTACCTGAGATGAGGGAAGATCTGATTCGCGACATCTTGCAAGAGATGTCGTGATCAACTTTTGACAAACAAAAAAAAAACCCGGTTCTTTTAAGAACCATCAAATTAAAAAAAAAGAATTTCAGCTAAAATCACGATTAATGTATGTGCGTAGTGTGTGTGTGCCTATGATTTTGTTTTGCTTGTTATCACGATTTTAGCAGAATGTTTTTACATTTGCATGTCTCTTCAATCATAACCCGTACGCTTCTACTTCAACTTTAGGACAATGCTGATCGTTGATCTTTTAAAAATGGCAATATGTTGTATGTTTCTCTTTGAAAAGCCCTTCATACATCCAGAACCTTAGGGACTAAAAAAGTCCCGCAAGGGACAAACAGTCCCGCTATATGTTTCTCTTTGAAAACCCCTTCATACATCCAGAGCTTTAGGGACTAAAAAAGTCCCGCGAGGGACAAACAGTCCCGCTATATGTTTCTCTTTGAAAAACCCTTCACACATCCAGAGCTTTAGGGACAAAACACGTCCAGGGAGGGACACTTTTATAAGCGAAGTAGTTCGAGACGTATTCAGTTGGCATCTCGGGAAGAACCCGATCCTAGCTTTTCCGGGACACCAGGGACAAAAAAAGTCCCTGAAGGGACACTTTTAATCTTCCAGGGACACCAGGGACAAAAAAAGTCCCTGAAGGGACACTTTTAATCTTCCAGGGACACCAGGGACAAAAAAAGTCCCTGAAGGGACACTTTTAATCTTCCAGGGACACCAGGGACAAAAAAAGTCCCGGAAGGGCCACTTATAAGCGAAGTGGTTCGAGACGTATTCAGTTGCCATCATGCCTCGAGCGCGTAAAGACTGTCCGATTTGTGGTAAGAAAAATTTATTGAAATTATCTAACCACTCAGCTGGTGTTCATAACCTTTCCTCTACGCAAAGGCAGCCTTATCTTATACGTGCAAAAAGCGCACATTTGGACTTGGATTTAGTTTTAACGGAATTGCATAGAATCATTAGGAGAATGGTATAAATCGTCTGACACGTTGTTACAAGTCTCATTTTCATCATGTACTCCATACAGTTAACACACCCGTTTGGCCTCTTAGTTTCTGGAAGTACCAAGTCGGGAAAAACTACATTTGTGAAAAAACTTTTGAGCTATGTCAACGTCATGATAGATAAACCCCCAGAAAATATTGTGTACTATTACGCTGAGTACCAAGATACGTTTGGAGAAATACAAAATTTAATGCCTAGAATAAAATTCATACAAGGCCTGCCAGATGATATACTAGACAGTATTAATCCTGAAACACGTAATTTATATGTCATTGACGACATGATGGGTGAAAAGGACGGAGTTATTTCAAAACTATTTACGAAAAAATCACATCATGGTAACCTTAGTGTCATATACATTGTACAAAACCTATTTCATCACAGCAAAGATCACCGTACCATATCCTTAAATGCAAATTATTTGTGTCTAACGAAAAACGTTCGCGATGCAAGTCAAATTATTCATCTAGCTAAACAGTTAAATCCTAGTCACACGAAATATTTCCAACAAGCCTACCAGTTGGCAACGAAACAGCCTTATTCCTATTTGTTTGTGGACCTTACGCCAGCGTGTCCCGATGAAATTCGAGTTAGATCTGGTATCTTTCCAACAGATAAACATTACGTTTACCAACCAAGAGTATAAGTAAGGCATGACTTCTGCAAAACAATCATTTGACCATGTCTGCTTGCATGAAAAGGAACTCCGAACTTCTGAAAGTATTAGCCAAGTGTAAACCCGAACTGAGAAAAGCTATTTTAAAAGCAACCGAAGACGATCTACTGGAAGCTATAAGACAGTGTCTTTTGAACGTCTGGTTTGATACAATTAAACTGAAACCAAAAACAGCGAAAAAGATTGCACCACACTCCAAACATATAAAGTTTGCAGCTGACAAACGAAATCCAATTGCAAAAAGAAGAGCACGTCTTGTCCAGAAAGGGGAGGGCTTCCTACCGCTTCAACTCACTTCAGTTTTGGGACAATTGGCTAACTTTCTATAAATGGAACACGTCAAAAGATTGGTCCTTGTACCCGAACATATGGCTGAACAACGAAAGAAACCTTTCGTACCACCTTTGACTGCACAAGTGGGTGAAATTGACTCCGAGATGCAAGAGCTACTTCAACGCCAAGACATGCCCGTTGATGAGAGGGCGAAATTGTACGACCAGTCCCTACAGCGATACTTAAATTTTTACGACAAACGTATGAGTAAACCTATTAGAGTGACTAACGTCGAACCTTTTGTGACTGAAGATAAAGAAGAAAAAATGCCAGAGATAAAGGATGATGATGAGATTGAATCAGACATACTGGATAGTGTTCCAGCTACAATGAAATCTAGAGCACGTCAGTTGGTGAAGAAACTTAAAGCAAACAAAGATGTCGTTGGATGGAATGAACAAGGTCAAATGATGTTCAAAGGAAGATCAGTACCCGGAACAAATATCGTCGATTTGGTCAACGATTCATTGCGTCAGAGGAAAAACTTTAATCCACAAGGTTGGGAGTTATTTTCGAAGGCGTTGGACATTTAAACGTACCCGAAGGCGTTATCAGAAACGAAAATCGCTTAGGACTTGTTCGCGAATATAAAACTAAAGGACTTTCTGATCATGTCCCCAGCCCTCACCCGAACCACATCTTACCCGATGCAGCAAAAACGAAAAAAACAGCGTAAAGTATAAACAGTAGTCCATATAAATGGTTAAAATAATTTATTTCTTTGTAAATATGTATGTTTTTTACAATAAATGTATTTTTAAACTAACATTATTTGTATTTATTCACACCACTTTTGTATAAAGTCACGTACAAGCATGTCGTTCCAATCTTTGCTATCCGTAAATATGTTTGCAATGGTTGACATTGGAATATGCCTACAGCGATGCAAGGCAAAGAATAACGTATACTGTCCACACACGTCCGAGTTGGGTGCTTGCAAAGCCCTCGTGTTCCAACTAAATGTACTGCAATGTTTCTCAAAAAACCGAGTAAAGTGTTGACTGTAGAATCCTGGCGCTTTCGCGTACGAGTCCCAAAACTCTCCTCGCCCATCTTCTGTGACAAACAGGCACACCATGACTTCCGGGTTTGTTACTCGGATCAGTGTTGACTACAAAACCTTTTGGTCTTTTCTTACTAGCCCAGGTAAACGATCTGATGGTAAAACGTCTGTAAATACAGTCTTTGTAAACGAGTCGCTTTTTAATATATTCAAAATCTGCAGCGTATTCATGTTCAGTTAGTGAAGTCACACAGTACGTTCCTGTTCGCGTCAATTTCGATAAGACTTTGAAATTCACCGAGCACCACAATATTTATAGCCGCCACCAAGGCCGTTCCAAACTGACATTCGATCGAGACATTTCCGTTTCTAATTGGTTGTGCATGATCACCAAGGCACAGGTCTGGAGTAAGATCGAACACAAACAGTGTAAAACTGTCTGCATATTCTTCACGAGTTATACCATTGCCCTGATTTTCAAACATTTTATGTGTCCCAGCGTACAGTGTTTGGAATGCCGAAATGTAGTTACTTCCTCTTGCACTCGCAAATTTTAGTTGAAATGGTTTTCCAGGTAGGTTTTCACCGTTTACATTCAGCCCAAAATTTGTGATGTCGTAGTTCTTGAAGTTGAACGGGTTCTTTGCATAACTACCATTGAATGCATCTGCATCGACCATACCAACAACGATACGATTTGGTAGAATACCTTGAAATATATTGGGTTGATTTCCCGACATGTTTCCTCGGGGGGCAGTGACAACTTTACATTCGACGCGATTGATCGGATATTTGGCCGTCGTATGCTGTAGGGCTTGGGAATGGTTTATTATTACACTTGGCGATACGTTGACGCGTCGCACGCGAAATACACATTCTTCAATAACTACTTTGAAACTTGGGTCCTCAGCAGATGAGACTAAACAAAATGGGTTTCGTGATCTAACCAGTTTAATCTTTATAGGAACAGCCCCTAGAATATAACGCTCTTGTGCAAATAGATCCGAATGCAGTCTCCCTTCCATAGCAACAGATCTACTCCCACGAGTATGTGTATGACGTTCTTTTAGACCTGTATTCACATCTGCTTGAAGAGCTAGCGGGTTTACATTGTCCATTTTTCCCGCACTATCTTTGTAAAATAAAGCAGAGGTGAGATGAGAATCCTTGGCATCCTTGCTAAAGTTCAGGATAGTTTCCATATAAGCTCGGTAAGGATAGGCCGTGCTGGATGGTGTTACCAATTTATTGTTTAGGAACACTTCTACTTGTGAGAACAGTGCATGCATCCATAGGTTCACAGGACCGACCTGGACATCTTGAGCAACGTTTGCACCATCTGGCATTGTAATCTTTGCTTTAACGTGTAGGTAACTGTTTGCTAAATCGATATAAACTCCGGAGTTTGCTGCGCAAAGGAATTCAATTGTGTCAGAGGCTGTTATGCTTGTGACAGGATCAATATCCTCCCAAAATCCTTTTTCCATTTCTACTTGCGTCGGTGGTACAGAAAATAGTTCAAGTTCAGATTTGGAACACATACACGAATCTTTATGAATTGTTTGAACGACTTGAGCCATGCCACTTTGGTTTATAGTTATCAAGAGATGTTTTCTGCTTCTTGGTTCGAGAAGAAATGGTGGGTTTATCTTGTGCTGATCTTTTTATACCTTTTTTCTGTCCACTACCAGTCATCAATTTCTTGACAGCTTTATCGGCGACATCAGTGACAGCTTGTTTCCCACGGGCTTTTATTGACTTCGAAATATTCTTTCCTTGAAGTACATCCTGACCTACTTCTGTCGCTGCTTGTATTGCCCTTTTACCCGCCGCTTTTGCTCCTTGCTTGAAAAGTGGAATAGCAAACCTCGCAATGCTCTTGAAAATTCCACCAATACCATAACCCCTCTGCATGCGTGCACCACGAAATCCCGCAATATTACCACCTCGTTGATTATTTAAATAATGTTCTTTTAGTAGTTTTTCATCAAGAACTAGTCTTCCACGCATCTTCAAATAAAGTACTGTGATCGCTTTTGTCTAAAGTGGAGTGTCACGATCGACTTTCCAAACTCAAATGAGACATTTTCGTTTCGGTCGTTCTTTATATTGACTTCAATCGTTTCAAAAGAGTTCACTTTCACAGGAACGTATTGTAAATTTCGAAAACTGGCGTGGACGGTCTTTCCATACTCGCCTTCGATATTAACAATTCTTAAAAGCGGAACTTTAACATCGCCTACAAACTGCGCATCTACAATGTCCGTATAGATATACATTGAAGAAAATCGGGCATTTATATCCGCTACAAAAGGGCTTGTCGTTTTCTTTTTGATCACGATGTCTTCGCCAAACCCCAGCGTCGCAGCTATGTCACCAGTCATCCACACCCAAGCCCCGTGTTTAACATCAACGCTTACTTTGCGAGTGTTACGATTATAAGTGAATTTTATTTTTGTTTGACCTTCCTTATTCAGGGATGCATTCATCGCTTTAACAAGGTCTGCGACGGTTGCAAAATGTGTGTCTTTTAACAAACCAGTTTCATGCTTGTCCACATGATAAATAAATGACTGTTGCACTCCCTGTCTTAGTGTACTCCACGTGTGTGGGTAATGAAGACCGGCCAGCGCGACCTCCCACTGCCCGGGTAGAACGATCATTTCAGCTAATTTTACGCGAAAATTTGCTATGGTATTATTTGGAAAAGACCTCATAGAACTATTACTCGGCAAGGTGAGATAAAACTGTGTTGTCATGATGAACGCATGGACACAAATGATATTGAGTTCAATGATATTTATTTATATATCTTTTACACTCTCTGCTGCCACCCATGAATTAAACTTTTCTGGGTATCCTAACCATTTTACATAGTATTCTTTACGTTTATTACGTATGCGTGATCTAAGTATTTGTTCCACTCTATAAAAATCACTGTCTGTCTTGTTGACTTTCTGCAATTCTTGTTCGTAGAATGTTCCGTGTAACTCATCGTTATCGTAGTCATCAATTCTGTAGACAGGCGGTCGTCGAGGTATGCGTTTCGTTACGGTAAATACTTCTTCAGTCCAATTTGGTAGGTAGCCTTTCTTGAATGTTCTTCTTGCCTTGCTGATCCGAACCTGATCGCCAACATCAAACTTAAAACGAATGGGTTTTTCGGGTTCCTCCCCGTAAAGTTTTTGCCATACAGCGCTTTCGTTAGTTTCGTTCACGTCTACTGGTCTCATGCCAATACTGCGATGCCTCGAGTGATTATAGGACTTAACCAATTTCTGGAGAACGTCCACGTACTAAAAATGTGTTATTTGCTGTAAAGTATTTCCACATTTTACCCTTAAGTGTACGATTGAATCTCTCTACGATTGATGCTTTCGTTTCATTCTGCGTTGTAAAGAACCGAATACCTTGTTTTTTTAAATCTCGGTTGGTAAACTCCGTTCCTTTATCTGGGTGAAAAGTTTCGGGATTTGCGATGCTTTTTAAGAACTTTCGCAAACGCACTGACCAAATTTTCACCCGTCTTTGTTTTTATCGGTTCAACCCACGCATACTTGCTAAGTACATCTATCACGGTTAAAATGTACTTGTAGTCATTATTGTACTTTGCTAATGAGTCCATAATAACTAAATCTGCCTCCCACTCTTCGTCCATAGCTGCTACTATAACACGATTACGAGTGTACGTATCTTGAGTTCTCAACCATGCTCGTATTTTATTCCGGGATATTTGATACTTGCCATCGTCTCTAACAGCACGATAAAGGGCGTCTACGCCACCAAAACTTGCTGGACTTTCTGGGCTGTAATATAGGTTGCTCAGATATTTTTCGGCCATCATGGCCTGAATTACAATACTGCCCCCGCAACAGGCGGAAATGCAACGTATTTTGCGAAAGAAATTTCTGATTGAGATTTCAGGGAGCGCTTTACCACAGCAAGTCATCCTCTCGCCACAAAGGTTTCAGCGAAGTGAATGTCCTGAGGTTTACAAACTGATATATAAAGCTAATAACGTACATGAAAATGTTAAAACAATCGCCCATTTTTTGCTTGGTTGTGCTTTTGGAACGCTTATATTCCGGAGAGACGGAATACAATACCTAACATTGCGTCGTATACATTTCTCGCTTTTGCAGTTTAAGTATATGCAAGCTAAATAGGTACAAAGTCGACCAAAGTTTGAAACATTTATTTCTTTGTACAGCTGTTCGTAATCACGACAATCACCTCGCAATATACCCCCATGGTTTAAAAGCATGGTGTTTACATGAAACTTTAAAGTTTCTTTATCGATTTGAACATGATTTTGCTGCAGCTCGTCAACAATCACGTCGAAACCATTCATTCAAACCGACCAAGATCCAAATGAATACAGACAAGCAAGCAGCGTGATATTTACGCAATGCATTTATTGCACAAATGACCTTTTGTAAACAAATACTTGTGCGCACATCATCACTACGCGTGGGAGTAGCGCACACCGTAACGCTCACAAACAGGGCGCTTATATATAGGGCGGTGCAACGCGCTCATTGCGCGCCGATCGATGTGTGATGCGGAAGTATGGTAACGAGTCTGTTGTTTTTGCATAATAAAATATGGCGGATAGACTTGAGGAGGCAGAGGAGCAGTATTTCGATAGGAATGATGAGCATTTCTCGTTCTCTCATGATACGGGGGATTCATCTTCTACAAGTAATGCACACCAGGACAATGACACTGTACGGGGCCATGCTGGGTGGGCAGTAAAGAGAGCTAGAGATGTTATCTTTAAGGGGCAAGATAAAGTGCCAGCGAAGGAAACTGTTAACGACGATTCGCCAGTGATTTTCAGCAGCAAAACAGCCGCACTAGCAGTTTTCTCACTATTGGGGGAAGATACGAAACAGGCTAATGGCAACTACAATTTTATTATTTATGAGCACGTCAATCCTTTTTTATTTATCTGCACAAATTGACTGAACTTCTATAAGTCCGGATAATATTCTCAGGGAAAAGGAAAACATACTGAAATTTTGTCTTGATGAAATGTCAACAAATAAGGAATTGAGAGGTAGATGGAATGAAATAACACCGAATTCAGACATGGTAGCATCTGTTGTGGTTTTGCAAAGAATTGTCACTTTCTTCCTTAAGTCGAAGCAGCAAATAATTCGTGAAAAAGAAGGCCTTAAGCCGAAGAAAAATAGCATCGCTCACCGACAGCAATTAAGTCGAAATAAAAAATGCTCTGCTGTATCCCACACTCGGACAACAGTGGATCAATCCCACACTCAGACAACAGTGGATCAATCCCACACTCAGACAACAGTGGATCAATCACATATACAAACCTTGAGAAACAATTTCAACAGTTCTTCATTACATGTGTTTTTACTTCATTTGCAAACTCTGCCTTTTTCAGAACAGAAAAATATTTTGACAAAATTCAAAGGGAAGGAACTTGGTAAAATATTGAAGTCATTGGGACAGCCAGCATTTTTTGGGAAAAAAAAAGAGAAACAAATACAGACCCTCTTGGATACAATAAAGAGAGGACAGATATGCATAAATTTTCCCAAAGAGGTAAGTCTTATTATAAAAGTGAAAACCAGGGCGCTTATAAATATGTATATATATACATGTCTAAGCGCCCTGGTGAAAACCATACCACATTGCTAATAGAAAATAAATAGAAAATTTATTAAAAAAGATATATATATATATATATATATATATATATATATATATATATATATATATATATATATAGATATATATATATATAAGCACCTATTTGTTTATACCAAATTATTCATATTTTTGTGAGCCATGACTGGCTCTTGTGAAAGTTTTGCCCCCCGGCCCTGAAAAGACTAATCTGGCACTGCCTCTAGGTAAGGTCTTCATTTACCTATGAGAGTGGTCACAATTAATGCTGTGAAAGGGTCCTAAAGATATTTTGAGTCTATTAAGAAAATACTAGAAAATATTCTGATGCACTTAAGGGGGCCCACAAAAGTTAACTTGCATATTGACTTTATAAGAAAATTGTATCCTTGTTCTATTCTAAGAACTCTAGTATGTTGACACTGTGGGATCTACATTGCAAGGGGGGGTGTAAAATTTTATCATTGGATCAAGGGGGGCACAAAACCTAAATGTCTAGAAATGAGGGGCCATGAAAAGGAATGGAAGCCCGAGTAAATATCTTCCACCCCCTCCCCGGCATTAATTGTGACCACTCCCTAACTTAATATTATCATTTTATATAGTTGGCAAAATAACTCTCAAAGATAAACTGGCCACAGTTGCGAGGTAAAGATACTTTCCATATTACCTCTCCTTGGAAGACTTGTGATGCTACTCTCCTGCTCACTACTAAGTTCTATTTCATCATTATCCAAAACATTTGTTTGTGTCTTCCTTAGCAATTTGGTGGCAGAATATGTGATAGCACTGTTTACGTTATATCCATAAGCAATTGCAGTCATGTTGGTTGTACCGCCACATGATTGCCTTTGCACCGAGAAGAAAGACTCAACTAGATCTTGACTTAGTCGCTTTGGAATCACATAATGGCTTCCTTGGAGGGATTGGATTTCAGGACTTCCAATGAATTTAACAAGTTCCTTAAAGCCGTTAATTGAAACCTGCAAAGTCAAAGAAAACAGTTGGTCAAATAATATTCATTCCCAAGTTCATACATTCACTTTTTAAGTTCAAAAGGGTTTTGATATGAATTTTAAATTTTATTAGATATGTATGTGAAGAGTTAACTAAAAATACTGGGTTGATTATAGTTAATTATGGCTTTCAAATCAACTATCAAATCCGATTATTTTGCATAGATCAAAAAGTAGTCATTATGCAAAAGGTCTATTGAATGGTTGATTTTGTTCATTTTCATATAATAAATAACCAATTAAATCACCTGCAAGTCAAACATTGTTTGCCAAGAAATAAAATGTGATGATATCTCAGCTTTAGTTTTAAATTTAGAAGCAAGTTCATCCTTCCAATTATTGAAAAACTGTATAACATTTTCCAAATCTAAAATTCTAGAATCGGTTATTGATGAAAGTGGTTTGTCATCATTGAAGACATTCCATAATTTCTCACAGTTTAAAATGAATTTCTGGGTTGACGTCGTTTCATCTGACTCAAATGTCTCCATATCTTTCTGCACTTTTGAGTTCAGGGCTTGGACAGCAAGCTTCACCCGCATCTTACTTAAGCTATCGAGGTGAACATGGGAACTTCTTAGGTCTGTTGAAAACAAATGCCTCTGTTTGTCTCTCAGATAAACAGAATAGATGTGATCCCACAAAATGTTTTTAGAATCTAACAATAAGCATCGAGTATATCTTGGGGAATTTTCTTTGAAGCCACTCTTGTAAATGTTGTTGCGGAGTTTCTTAATCAAATGGGGTGGATCAGACATGAAGAACATAGGGAGTTTGGAGTATGGGTTTATCGTTTGGCTTGTCGTTTCACTACAACCATTCATTGTCATAAATTTTCTGTTCTCAGCAGCACCATCACAACATGTCAGAATGACTTTAAAATCATAGCCATGTAGCAAACCAACTCCTTTCCAAAATAATCTGTTTAGGTTTTGAGCAGATATTCCTCTTGTTAGAAAATAGGAACATGGAAATTGAAAACCAGCAAACAAGCTCTTATAGAAAAATTGTAGCACATGTGTTGCAAGGCTGTCTCTTAGATTGGGTGACTTATCATCAATGTCCAAATCAGTAAAACCGATTAATTCCCATGATGATGGGTCGAAGAGTAAGCCTTCTTTAATTTTGACTTCATCAAATAAAAGACAACCAAATTTTCCAGCTTCTGGAATTTTCTTATCTACAAAGCTGTTTCTCATGGCTTCTAACACAGATGTCTGCCAACCAGATTTTGATGAACAGAAGTTTTTGTAATCGGAAAGAGTTCTTCCACTAGGAAGTTTTAGGAAACCAGATTCTCGAAGCTCAGTGTACATGCTATGGGATTTACAATACATTCGTAGGCACCATTTCAATATCAAAGGATGCCACCTCATTTGTTTGGAAGGCATATTCAAAGCCTTTGCCTGATCGTTCAAAAGGGTAATGAAAAATGTATCTGACTCACTCCCTGTATGTTCAACAACATGGCTGTGGAGAAGCTTCTTTTTCCCAAAACGTTTGTCGCAGCCTAACCACTCACAAGTATATTGCCTGTTGATTGGTGCAACATCATCGACAGTTTTAATATGAACAGTTTTCAAATGTCCAAGAAGCAACTCTGGTGTTTCAAATTCAGTTTCCAAATCACAACCAACCCAATAACAAGTGTTGTTATCATGCTTTTTAACCACTTTATCCAATCCTTTATACAATTCTTGAAATAACTTCCTAAAATCTGAATCTGTATTACTTCCAACAGTACTCATTTCCTTTTGGTATTCTTCTAGCCTTTTTATTTTGGTCTGCATCACATGAAGTTTTCCTGCCATTTCTCTAGTATTGAGTAGCTTATCTTTCGACATATAATCATATCGAGTATGCTTAGAATTCTGACCTATGACTATGTTCTTGCTTCTATATTTAAGTGTCCTCATGTAATGACCTGACTGTTGGCAAGATTTGCAACTTTCACCATCCTTAATAAATATGTCACAATTGGTGGATCTTAAACATCTTTTGCAACAATTTCCTGACAAAGATTCTACAAATGCTGCAGGCTCTCCACTAGCTCTCCTATAAACTGGTGTACTGTCATTCTCAGGTAACAAATCTTGGTAATTTTCAACAGAAGCACCAGGGCATAATCGCAATTTCTCGAGAGATTTCATGAGTGAGTAAAGCTGATGCTTGTCATAAACTGATGATGGAAGGAAATTGTCATCAAAATTCAAAACTTTGGGCTGTCCCATAAAAACAAAGGAATAACTCCCATCTGATGACACGGTTACTTGATACTGTGCATTCACAGGACTTCTACCCATATAATAGAGATTGACTTTTGATTCTTTGACATCAGGAATGACTTTCCACTTCGGAAACCTATTCATGCAATCAGCACTGCCCTTGTTTATCTTCCATGCAAGACTTTGTGAGAGCTTTCCCTCCTGCACACTGGATAGGCATGCCATTTCTAGATCTCTGCACAAGTCATCATAATAACTATTGTGGCTTGCATCAGAATTTAGGAGTAGGTTCAAAAGGAGTGATTGGTGTGTAGTAACAATCCTTTCAATATAAGTTGAATAGAAAACCCATCTCAGATATCCATTATACTTTCCAAGTCCCTTTCTAAGATTGTTAATGGATCGATAGAAATAGTTTTGTAAGCTGACACAATCAAAACGAATGCCATATACATTATAAACTGCTTTTGTAATGCCAATAAACTTTTCGGGAGTGTATCCCTTTGCAGAATTAATGCTGCCAGATGGTGAGGAAATTCTCAACAAACAGTATAGAAGAAGTTCTTCAGGTTGTAAAGTAATTTTACCAGAGTATTGTACTTGCGCTGTTTTAGTGTTTGTAAAACAATTTGTATAATCAGCAACGGGTTGCTCCCTGTCGTTTCCCTGAGGTGTCGCTTCCCCTGCAGTAGTTTCCAATGATTCAGACACCCTTGCTCGTTTGTACTGAGACACATACGTGTCATCAACTTCTCTTTTGCCGCAAGAATTAGACATTTTGTTTACAAAACTGTTGTTTACATGCTCGAAAATCAATGGTGAGAAAAAAGATGAACTTGCTTACGACAGGAAAATGACGCGAAACTGAGAGATCATCTTTGCTCACGTTATTGTATGTTACCATGTTTACGCTTTAACCTTCGATAGAATACAGTTTGCACATCGAATCTGTGGCCGGATAATTCTTTCGTACATAGATAAGGAAACCATCTACTCAATTTGTTATTTTTTTGGTGCGTATAGACAAACGATCATCTCGCCTTCCTGACAAAAAACTTACAAGGCCTGGGCAATTTTTTATCAACGAAAGCGCTGGGCATATTTACAAGCAATTTGTATTTTATTAACTTGGCTAGTAGGGTAAAATTACTCAAGCCTCTAGTTCATTATGATATTTTCTTTAGAAAAAGTTATAAATTCTTTTAAAGGACTATTGTTGACCAGAACACAACAAAATGAAAACAATTGTTACGTTTTGTTGTTGTCAAGCAGCGAAGAAATGCACTAAAACTAACTCACGATTAAAGTACAAGTTCTAGTTATTTTATCTGAAATCCATCCACTTCAATTCTAATGAAAAGTATAATATGTCATTCTATTATTATTATATTCAACATACCTGAAATATTTCGTCGTGGACAAGCAGTTACATGCAATATGTTCAAATTGAAATCTTCCCCCGATTCAAGCCATTACACGATCCCGTTGTTATCCAAAAATTTAATATTTGAAAAGGCGGTTTTTAAATAATTGAAGTTACCAGAATTTCAATGAAATAGAATTACTTAACAACCCGTTAAAAGTTCTTCCAAAATGCCATATTTAAGAAAAAAAATAGAAAATATATAGCATTTGTAAAAAACACACTCCATTCACATTTCGCTCGACAATCACGCTCGTGCCAGGCCATTTCCGCATCACACATCGATCGGCGCGCAATGAGCGCGTTGCACCGCCCAGGGCGCTTATATATATAAGCGCCCTGGCACCGCCCTATATATAAGCGCCCTGCTCACAAATGACCTTTTGTAAACAAATGCTTGTGCGCACATCATCACGCGTGGGAGTAGCGCACACCGTAGCGCTCACAAAGTACCTTTTGTAAACAATATGTTTGATACGAGAAGGATCTCCTCGCAAACCTGAACATTCCCTCCATCAATTTGGAGTGTTTTGGATGCCCGAAAGCGCAAATACTGACAAAAAATCTAGTATGGCTGGAGACCTGCGGAAAGCATTTGGCAGCCGACGCATATTATCAACATTGTCCTAAAGTTGAAGTAGAAGCGTACGGGTTATGGCTGGAGAGAGACAAATGTAATAACAAACAAAAATAAAAAAACCTGTTCCCTTATAAACCAATGCAAATAATTTAGCAATCGTGTATTCGCTATGGACATATTGACACATGGTACGATGAAATAAAAATTAAAGTATAAACTAACGGTGAGGAAGCATCGCACAACAAACGAACTTTTAAAATAAACAGTCCTAATGCTATGGAAAGAAACACACTATTAAAATGTTGACATACTAAATGTGTATAACCTGACAAATAAAATATTTTCCTCGCAAATCCTTACTGTGTACTTAATTACGGTTTAATAACGTCACACTCTCACCCTGCGTGGAGACCACGCACATCTTCGGGAAAATCCGACAGTTTTCGACGTCCCGCGTGGGAATCACGCGGTGCGTGATTTTGTTGCTATATGGGGGGGGACGGGTAACCTACTCATGTGCGACCTCTCTATACGTCGACGCGACGCTTTCAAACCAAATCTACATAAAGATTATAGTAGCCTCTGTGCTTCACATGTGCCAATCACAACGTATTTGTTTGGAGATAACCTCCAAAAACAGCTCAATGACATCCGAGCTTCCAACAAAATTAGTAAAGTAACAGTGCCACATCAGTTTGATAAACCCAAACCATATGGCCGCCACTTGGGTGCTACTAACTCCAGCTCAGGAAGTAAGGCAACAAGGGGGCATTTTTTGTCCCACAGCCGTCAGTGGAAACAGCACCCACAAAGATCCAGTTTTCAAACCAAGAAGAACCGAGCACCCAAGCATCAACAGAACTAATGACTATGGAGAAAGAAAGAAAGGTGACAGTTTTAAAAAATTTACAGGTTAGTAATTTTCAGACAGACCTTCCATCATTGGTGGAATATTTTACTAACCGAGTAGATAACTTTCAAGCTGGCCAATTAAGTCACAAACTTTGTGAGTGGCGCAAACTCACTTCTGATTCGGAAGTTTTACAGACAGTCATGGGGGAAGAAATAGAATTTTCTTCCTTACCTCATCAACTTAAGGCACCAAAAGCGAACATATTTTCCAGAGCTGAGCAACTTGTGATTGAACTGGAAATTAAAAAGCTTTTAAACAAAGGTGTTATTGTTCATTCTGCACATGAAGAGCATAAATTCATCTCACCAATCTTTGTAAGACCCAAACCTGATGGGTCATACAGGATGATTTTAAATCTAAAAAGTTTGAATAAACATGTAGTTTACCGGCATTTCAAAATGGATTCCATTTGGAATGCCATTAGGCTTTATGAAGCCTCAGTGCTATATGGCATCTGTAGATCTAAAAGACGCCTACTATTCAGTGCGTGTAAGTGCCAAGCACCAAAAATATTTAAAATTCTGCTGGAATGGGGTATTGTATAAATTTACTTGCTTCCCCAATGGGCTAGCTCTTGCCCCTAGAAAGTTTACAAAGTTATTAAAACCAGTATACTCATTCTTAAGAAACAAGGGACATGTTTCATCACCATATATTGATGATTCCATCTTGATTGGTAGCACTAATAGAGAGTGTGTATCCAATGTCATTGACACAGTAACAGTGTTAGACAAATTGAATTTTGTGCCTCATCCTGATAAATCAGTGTTTTTGCCAAAGCAAATAATTGTGTATCTTGGGTTCATTCTCAATTCTATGACAATGACTGTCTCGCTAACACCAGAAAAGGCAAAGAAGTTGAAGTCGGCAGTCATTTGCCTTCTTTCTCAGGATATGCCTCTTATAAGAGAGGTTGCTCAGGTTATTGGTCTGTTAATCTCTACCTTTCCAGGGGTTATGCACGGACCCCTTCATTTTAGAATTACAGAGGGCGAAAAAGCTCAGGCCCTAAAACTTAATCACAATAATTTTGACACACAAATGCAGTTATCCAACAATGCAAAATCTGAACTGCAATGGTGGGCAGATAATATAGAAAAAGCAAACAATCTGATCTATAAACCAGAACCAAATGTGACTATGTGCACTGATGCCTCAAAAATTGGCTGGGGATGTGCAATTGAAAATCTTAAAACGGGAGGACTTTGGACTCTGGAAGAGAGCAAATATCATATCAATTATTTAGAGTTGCTAGCAGTATTTTTTAGCCTCAAAGCACATAAAAAACTGGTCTCAAACAAAGCATGTTAAAGTATTAGTAGATAATACTACTGTTCAAATTACCTTAAATAAAATGGGAACAAGCCACTCACCAACGCTGAACAGTCTTATCAAAACTATATGGGACTGGTGTTTTGCAAATGATGTATGGATCACAGTTGCCCGTATACCTGGTAAAGATAATGTTGACGCAGACTACGAGTCTCGACAAACTAGGCGTACCACGGAGTGGTGCTTAGACAAAGACATGTTTCACAATGCTTGCGCAAAGCTTAATTTTAAGCCAAACATTGACCTTTTCGCATCGCATATAAATTACCAAGTTAAGCCCTACATGTCATACACTGCTGATCCTGAAGCAATAGCAGTTAACGCTTTTCACCACCCATGGGTTGAATATGATTTTTATGCTTTTCCACCGTTCTGTTTAATTAGCCAGGTCCTACAAAAGATCCAAAAGGAAGAATCCGAGGGCCTAGTTGTTATACCCAAATGGCCAACCCAATCTTGGTGGCCAGTGGCAATCCGAATGCTGATACAGTCACCCATCATACTTCCCAGCACAACATCAACATTGCACCTCCCAAGCAACCCATTGGAGAAACACCCTCTCCACGAGAAAATAGTCCTACTTGTGTGTCACTTATCAGGGAACAGTTTGAAAACAGAGGCCTTTCGACAACAGCTAAAGAAGTCCTTGAAGCAGCATGGAGAACAGGTACGCGAAAACAATATGAAGGATACTTGGGAAAATGGAAACAATATTGTAGTGAACAGAATATCAATCCCTTTGCACCCACTGTTGAAGAAGGGATAAATTTTCTCGCAGACTTGTTTAAAAAGGGCCTTGGTTACAGTGCATTGAATACAGCACGTAGTGCTCTGTCCTCTATCATACTTTTATCAAATAACACCAACTTTGGAACACACCCGATGGTTTGTCGTTTCCTGAAAGGGTATTTGAAAGTCGACCATCCTTACCAAGGCACAATGATATTTGGGATGTTCGAATAGTATTAGACTACCTACGAACTCTTCAGCCAACCAGAAATTTAACCCTCAAAACGTTGACGCAAAAACTGGTCATGATTCTTGCTCTTACTTCGGCACAGAGGTGTCAAACTCTTAAAGCCTTGTCACTTGACAGTATGTCGTGCGCAGACGGGAAATATGTGTTCCATTTTGAAAGACTGTTAAAAACATCTAGACCCGGAAATCACCTGGCGCCCCTAATGGTTAAACCATATCAGCCAGATCCCACGCTTTGCATATTCAAGCTTCTAACAGAGTATATCGAAAGAACGCGGAGTTTAAGAGGAAACTCTCGACAGTTGTTGATTAGCTTCCAAAAACTACATAAAGAAGTGAGCACAGACACCATCTCGAGATGGCTCAAAACAGTTCTAAAACTGGCCGGAATAAATGATTTTTGTGGTCACAGTACAAGAGCGGCATCGTCGTCAGCCGCAACTAAGGGAGCAGTCATTATTAATGCCGGGGGGTGGGCCGGAAGATATTTGGGGGGGCCACCAAAAATGTAGTAACCACTTAGGGGGGGCTACAAAAAATTCCAGAGAGAAGTAGGGGGGCTACCAAAAATTAATGCATTATTTAATAATCATGAAACAACAATTCTGAACAATGAAATGCATAAAATACTAATTAGTCCAAATCAGAATCCGAGGTACATGAATGTTCACTTAATTTTTTGGCGTTGCCAAAAGCTGTAAGAAGTGACATCTGATTTTTCTTTGTTGTGACCTTTCTCTTTTTTTTCGGTCCTACAATCTTTTTCTTTTCACTATAACTGTTAACCACTTTCTGAACTAGTTCACAAGCATCACTGGCAAAAACACCTTGTTCTAATAACAGTTTGATGCCATGCTCGTGAAATTTGGGTTTTAATAAACCCAAGTGTTCCATGTTGATATCTTCTTTTTCTATAGTAAAACTAAAGTCTGACTTTTCTAACTGCTCTATGAACTTGTTCTTCTTTGCATGGTCGAGGAGAATAGCATCCAAGATCTTGACACTACTGCATATTTTTCTTTGTTCCTTTCTTTTATCATGCTTTCGTTTGTTCTCTTTTTTTCTTCTTGTGCAGCGGGGGGGGGGGGGCTATGAAAAGTTAGTTGATCTAACAGGGGGGGCCATAAATTTTTTCCTTGAAATAGTGAGGGGCCATGAAAAATTTACCACAGGTAAAGCAATATCTTCCGGCCCACCCCCCGGCATTAATAATGACTGCTCCCTAACACATGTATTTCTATTGATTCAATATTGGAAGCAGCTGGGTGGTCTAACGCTCAAACTTTTCAAAAATATTATAACAAACCATTACGGTTGGAAGAGGACTTTGGTTCATCGTTATTACAAGCTTTCACAAGTTAATTATGCATTCTAGTAAAATTGGAATAAAGTTATTTCGTTGTTTGAGTTCTGTAAATTGTTATCACTCGTGATTACAACACTTTGAACATCTCACATGACTCCTTAGTGACGTAGTCCAAGGACGAAATAGAATTTAAAATTAAACGAGACTTACCGTAAGTTGAAGTTTGATTGTAATTCTATGAGTTCTTGGACACGGAAACTAAGGAGTCACCCGCCATATTACACTATTTGTGTTTGGGTATATTGAGCTTGTTCCCTCCCTTTGAAGGTACTGTTGTAATCTCTCGTTGCGTTAAAAACTGACTGCTCGATCTGCGTGCGCATATCTCACATGAATCCTAATCAAACTTCAACTTACGGTAAGTCTCGTTTAATTTTAAAATATTTGTCACCTTTAGGGGTCGCGCATTGCTCCCAGTATCCAATATTTTTCCTCAAACTTTGACAGTTTATTAAAAAGCGCTCCTACTTTTAGACAGCTAAATAATATCTCAATTTCAGCTTCACATTTTCGCGCGCAAGCCCTCTCAATATCAGTGGAAAGGAATAACCTCCCCGGTAACATAATTTTGTTAATGAAAAACCAAACATGGCCTAGGTGTACCAAGTAAGTCTTAACTATCTCTAGGAACACAAAAATTTGCCAAATTCTACAAAACATCCTGAAAAACGAAAATTTTACATTTTGGACATTTTTTTTTGATACACCCTGTATATTGTATTATTTCTCTTTGTTTTTATTTTCTTTGTATTTCATAAATATTACTCTAGTGACATGGTAGCCCAATAATTTATAAGCTTTTGCTTCGTTTTGGGCTTCCTTGCCATTTCTTCTTCTTTTTTTTCTTTTTTATTGTAATTATTTACAATTTGTAAATCTTTTCTGTGGCAAACAATAAATTATTGTTATTGTTATTGTTATCATTGATATTTGGAAATTTATTGTCGAAGGGAGTTTTTTTGTTCGACCGACCTAGTAAATAATTGGAACGAAGAGACAGTTACAGTCCCAGTCCCAGTGTCTCAATTAATAACAAAAGGTTTTAAAAGGAAAAGGCAATTTAAAGGATTTCGTGTACTCGATTATGGGTATATGTTTTGGAACCGGGAGGTTCTGTCCACACACTCCATGAGAGGAAAGACCTCCAATGCTTTCAAGGAAAAGGATGCTAACAAGGCACAACTAGACAAGGAAAAGTCAATAGCATATGCGGAAAGCTGGTAACTTTTTTCAGTTAGTTATTGTATAAAGTATACTATCCCGGCACTCACAGCATAGGCCATAATAAGACAAGTCCTGCATTTTTCAATAATTTCCCTATCATATTCCTTAATGTAGAATATGTTTCAAAAAGATATGGTTGTCCTGCATCTGAAGTCATTGTCTCAGTGTAGAAATGCAACAAGTAAGGATACGCAGAATCAGTAACATTGTAGAGGTTGAGAATGCTAAAAAGTCCTGTGAAAAAATCCCGCCCAGTAGAAACCGGCTTTACGTTTCCTAATAGAAGTCAGGAATTCCCCCGAAACTCTCGGTCTCAAATCGTACATCAGCATTACCACCCTCAGTAAATTAAAAGTTGTCACATCAAGATGGCTGCAATAATATTATGCATACCTGATGCGCGATCCAGGATTTTTCAGATCAGTGGCACAAACCAGTACGCCCACACGAATTTCTAAGCAAATTTCCCATACTTGAGATTCCAGTTGCAACACAACACTTCGTTGTTGGCGATAAAGCTGTTAGAAATCTGCTGAACGGTTCTTTTTAAAAAATTGTAAAAGATCAGTTGCGAATATTAACTACAGGTAAGATTTTAGCCTTTTAATCCGCTCCTGTCACTAAACTCTGCAACTAACAAGGCTGTTTAGGAAATTCTCTACGAGGATCCTGTACAAAGGCTGTTTAGTTTATTAACCCAATTTCTAAAGAGCATTTAATCCCTGCATCTCAGTGTTTGCTATTTTGGTTGCTATTTACTTATGGCGTAGTTTCTGTTGCCTGATCTATAAACTCTTTGGAGTAAAATTTATCTGGTATTATAGTGTGGTTCAAAATTATCTCTGCCAATTAGTTCACTTTGAATTTTAGTTGAGGATTATATACTTAGATGTCGCATTTTTGTATGTACGCATATATACCGCAAGTAATCAATAAATCAACGAATGAATAGATGCACAGGGTCGAATTCTTTTGATATTTGGTGTATTTTATTCCGGCATAAAATTAATTATACAACAACTTAAAAGGTTTTACGCACGTGTACGTAAGTGCAAAAACGCGCGACAGTGGAAAGCAGCCCTAAGAATACGCTTGTACTCATTCGTCCTGATGAACATTTCAATTATATTTACGAGCTTTGTTAGAAAATGTATGGCAGCATATTGAAATTGTTAGCGCATTCACACGTTGATTTGTCGCCTGCTTTGTAACTTTTGTTAGAATTTTCGCACGTTTTCGAAGGATCGATAGATTATAAACATTATAATGTCCAATTCTTTATCTTGAGGTACATTTCTCGCGTTTGCAACGCCACGAATTTAGCGTGCAGATCAAGGTGACAGACCGTAGTGTGAGGTTTCGCCAGATGTCTAGCTTTGTTGTGATAAAAAGTATTATGTTTCGTTTATACTAAAAATATGCCGCCATTATCCGACCGTATTCAATGCATGTACAAGTGAAATAATCTTTAAGGGCTACCACAATCCAAGATAGATTTTAGATATTTTTGATAATATAGATCGAAATGAGTATGGAAAGCCAATAGTGCTGGAGATCTATGTTGAGTGTATTGCATTGAGAGACATCGTTTCTTTTTTGTTTATATTTATTGTATTAAAAAATAACACCAATTTATTTCAAACATAACTGAGTAAAAAAATATAAGATATGAGATGTATGAAACATTCAACATACGTTTTTATGTCTATAGCATTACGTAATTTTTAAGTGCCGTATGATTGGCTAGTTTGTGTAAGGTCATATCCGGTATTAAAGTTCTCCGGATGTTATCTGATTGTTCTCTTAACATGCCCCCGCAATCTGGAGCACCCGGACAATGCGCTCGTGTAAAATGGTGGCCACGGGCTTCGTACGAATGTCTGCGAGATTGTTCTCTGACGGGACGTGTCGGTAATCGATACCTTGTTGCTCGCGTACGAGAGTGTGCTGTTTTCGGGTTCTGCAGCTAATTGGTGCTCCACCCAGAGTGACAACATATATAGGCGTAGAGTATGGGGGGGCTGAGGGGCTGGAGCCCCCCAAGAAATCCTACTGGGGGGGGCTCAGCCCCCCTAGAAATTTTCCACAAAGTAATAATTGCATCAGAGCAATGTTGAATCGTTGAAAAGGTGTCCTTATACATACACATGAAACGGTATTATTATAGTGAATATAATGATATATCCAACATGCAACTCGGAAAAGCAATTGCGAAATACAGAATTTTCGAGTTATAAAATCATAAAATACATGGCAGCTTGTTCATTTTCATTACCTTTTCTACCCATGCACAAAAGGTCATAATCATTGGTAAAATTTTCTCCGTCCATCGGCCATATAAACCATGACTACCGATGCAACTATATATATCAAGTGGAGTTTATTCTATATTTAATTGTATCTAATGTCAGAAGGTTTTGCTAGCTAGATATCATGTATCTAAAGTTTGAGCCCCCCCAGAAGAAAACAAAACTCTACACCTATGACAACATAGCCAGTCACGGAACGTCGCGCGGTCATTAGGGTCGTTCGCCCAATCTGAATCACAGTAAGCTGTTAGCTGCACGTCGGTTTGCGTGAAGTTGAGCTTATATGACTTGGTGCCTTGTATGTAGCGGAAAACTCGCTTAAGGACTGTAATATTTTGCATAGTTGGGTTTTCTAGGAATTGAGATAGCCAAGATACTCAGTGCCCAGCTGATATCTGGTCGTGTTGCGGTTATGAGATACATAAGGCTTCCAATCGCTCGTCGGTATGGAAAGTTGTGCTTCTGTTGGTCGTGATCTTTGCTCAATTGCGTGGCACTTTTCGTCACAGGAGTAGGAGCTGGTTTACATTCGGACATGTTGACCCGTCGAAGGATTGCTTGTGCATATCGTTCTTGACTCATCTGATAGCTCCCATCTTCGAGACGTTCGAAGTCAATGACATCATGAAGCTGCTGTTCAGCATCTCTTTTATGGTTGTGATTGTATCGAGGTTAATAGTACTACCTATGATGGTGTCGCAGTGGCGTCTATCTCTAAAGAACTTAATAACTTAAAATTTGCATAGCATGACTAAATCGTCAAGGTGGCTACGCCACTGTGATGTCGTCCACCCAAAACAGGATAATGATCCTGTCACCGTTGCTGTCGGAGCGAGTGTAGACACAAGGCTCGTTGCTGTTAGGGATGAATCCTTTAGACTTTTAGTGTGGCATGCCACGTAGAGAGACTTCTTGAGGTGGTAACTGAGCTTTGAGCCACTACTATCGGTTTGTTCGTAGCCTAGGGGCTGCTCCACATATATCTCTTCGTCGATCGGGGCGTTCAAATAGGCCGCTTTCACATCCATTTAATGTAAGTGTAGACCTTCGTTAGCAGCTTTTTGTAGTAAAGCTCGAATTGATGTGAAGCGAGTTGTTGGTGAATATGTCTCATCGTAGTCGACACCTTGGGTTTGTGAGTACCCTTTTGCGACATATCGAGCCTTATATTGCACTTCACTTTCGGACTTTCCTTGTTTGATTGTGTATACCCATCGTCCTTTTGGTTCGGTTCTACCTTGTGGCAAAGGGGATAGTCCCACGTCTGATTCTGCTCGAGAGTCTGGATTTCCGCAACCATGGCAGCTTTCCGTAATTTGGCGTTTTCTGAGTTAACTGCTTTTTCATAAGAAGTGGGTATAATGGGCACGGCAGCATAGGCGTAGTCGACGTTGACTGTCAAGTAATAGTCTGCAAAGCGTTTTGGTGGACGTATATCGCGTCGTGGGCGTTCTGCATTTGCATCGGATGAATTTTCCTCGGTTTCAGCTAGTCGTGGTTCTTTTTCATTTGTATTTGGCTCGTCCTTGATCGCGGAGGTGTCGGGCAATTCGAGATGGTCTGGCTGCGGCGGTGATACTCCTGTAGCTGGTTTTTCGAAGATGATATCTTCAATGTGGGCATTTCGTGTTGTAATCACTCCTTGGTTCTTTAGGTTTAGGATGAAATAACCCTGGCTCATTGGGTTGACACCAAGATAGACCCCAGGGAATCCTCTCTGCTGTAATTTCGATTTATTTCCCTCTAAGAAGAAGGTGCATTGTGAGCAAAAGGGGTGTAATTCTTGCATGTCTGGTTTGGAATTTGTCAAAAGTTCGTTGGCAGTTTTTTGGGTTCTCCTCTGAAAACTCCTATTCCTTAGATATTGTGCGTGACGTACGGCGTACGACCATACTGGCTTCATGAGAGATGCATCAGCTATCAGGCATCATGCCATCTCAAGTAGGCTGCGCTAGGTTCGCTCTGACTTGCCGTTTTGATATGGAGAGTGTGGTGCTGTGGTGGTATGTTTGATGCTGTTATCGAGTAGGATTTGTTGGAAGGCTTGACCCATGTATTCTCCGCCGTTATCACTGCGGATTTCTTGTGGGCGCGCCCAATCTTGGCCACATGAACAAGGAATTTTTTCAATGCTTGAGATGCTTCGTCTTTGAAACGTAGGAAGTAGACGAAGAGCATGCTTGAGAATTCGTCAATGAAGTTGATAATATACTTGTAGCCTTCTCGTGGAACTGGATAGATTGGTCCACAAACATGAGTGTGTACTCGTTCAAGTGGTGCGTAGCATACGGGAGGATCATCTTGGGACTTTGGTAACTTTGTCATCTTATGCTCATTGCATGTGGTGCACGATTGTTTGCTTTTGGTTTCTGTGATCTTCATTTCGCGAGTGAAAGACTCTAGTTTGAGAATGTCCTCGTTGTTCATGTGGCCAAGAGCTTTGTGCCAATCAGCAAGAGATCTGGTTATGCTCGCTGTGTCATTCGTAACTGTCGGTAGGTAATAAAGGCAACCTTGCTTATGGATGTTGAATCGAGTATGGTTGGCGATGAGTTTAGCTGTATCTTTGGTGAAGACGACCTTCGCATTCTCATCAGTGGCTGCACGTACTGAGAACAGACTCGCCGGGAAGGTTGGTGCGTGTAAAGCATTCTTGAGCATAATGTCGATATGTTTACTTTACCTTAGTCGGTGGAACTAAGAATAGTGAACTTGGCTGTACCTTTCGCTATAACGATTGTGTTGCTATGGTGACCATTAGCGACCTCGATGCAGTGTTGACTTGGATCGAAGGAATCGTCGTATTCTATCATGCTATTTGTGTCGTTCACAATATGACACGTTGCGCCACAATCAACAAGTAAGGAATGAGGTTTGTGTACGCTGCTAGCTGAGCATGGTTTTATCAGTCAACGAGAAAGAGAATGATACGTTGCTGGCCGTGTTTTGTTTGTTTGCACCGTCTCTCTTCTTTTGAAAACAGACACTTTCGACATGCCCTGGCTTTTTACAAAATGAACATTTCAATTTGGAATAGTTGTGCAGTGCGGCTTTGAACTCAGTAAGTGTTTTCATTTTGTCTAATTGCGTGTGTACCGCAACAAATGAAGTGTATATGCTTCGGGTAATCCTTTCAAAAGCATTGCGATAATCAGATTGTCACTTATTGTCTCACCTGCTGCTTTCAATCCTGTAGCTGCTTTTTCAGCTCTGATAATGTAATCAGTCATGTCTTCGTGTACAGACATACGTATAGTGTTGTCAGCTCTTCGTATAGTGTAAGTACTCTTGGTTTCTCTGCGCTGCCGTAGCTGTTGAGTAGGATTTTCAATGTTTCGCGTCCATTGTTAGCGGCATCATGCATTATCAAATTGGTATATTTTGTATTACGTCCGGAAATTGTGTCTTCCGGCTGTAAGATTCCGGCTTTTCTCATTCCTTGTTTTAAAGATTCCGGCTTTGAATAACTACGGCACATACATAGGCAGGTAACAACAGGGCTGTAACACCCTAGCTAAGGCCACCCACTGCTATTTAAAAACGAAAACAGACAGAAAGACAGACGGATGGATCGGACGGACATGATCTAATCATGATCTAACAGCAAGATGAGTCAAGTGACGGTTGGAAGAAGTTTCGTATGGTGTTGCAACGTAGACATATAGATCGCCAGGTTGAATTGATGTCAATGTCGTAGATATCTTGAAGAGCAGAAGTGTACGTAGTTTTAAGGATTGCTTTATCTTTCACCGAATTGAAATATTCTTACCACTGCAGTCATAAACATTCATTATTTGTTTTATATAACACCAAAATAGATAATTTTTTTATTAAGTAAACATGTTGTCTCATTTGTGTTTATCAACGATAATCCTCTTCGCCATATTATTCGCATTCGTGATCAAATGCGTGCGAGCACAGTACGATTAATATTTTGAGTGATTAAATCTAATGAAAGCAACCGTGCAATGGAAAAAAAAATTGCAGGACTGACCATGCAATAGAAACTAGCGCTATATTATCATCTTCTATCACTTCATTATCCTGAACGTTTCCAAGAAATATGGTAATAAAATATATCTTTGTTGCATAGGTTTTTTAATACATTTGAATGGCGATGGGAACGAATCCTGATGAATTGAAACCTTTGCCAGCTTCAGCTGAAGATTTTAAAGAGGAACTGAGATTATTTGAAAACCTTGATCGGGACTCTGACCCACCACCAAGAGCCAAGCTTTATCACTGCTTACTTTCAAGTGCAAAGATAAAACGTCCATTAAATTCTGCGATAATTTTGTTGGTAGGAAGTACTGGGGTTGGAAAGTCGTCTACAATAAATTATTTACTTGATACAGGAGAAGGAAACCCTGTTGCGGTCACCAGTAGTTCTGAGCCCGAAACTAAATCAACCAACGAATATATTCTTACCACTGACAACCCAAACTACGGAGTTTGCGATTTAAAAATGGCTATTATAGATACACCAGGATTTAATGATACTGCTGGTGTCAAGCAAGATGCTTGTAATTTTGTTTCCATTAAAAGATTTTTTGAAACCCATCCAGGCTTACCAGAACAGCTTACTTATCCGAATCTTGTATTTTTGGTGGTGAACGTGAATGATTCCCGGGTCAAGGGTGAGAATAGCAATCTTTCCAAATGTCTTAGAGGGATTAAATTTCTTGACGTGGTTGACAAATATCATTCAAATCTTGTTGTGGTTGTAACACATTGCTGCTCTGTTGGGTACCGGAATCTGAGTAAATGGAAAGACAAGATGAAAGAAAAGAAAGATACCATTTCAATTATCGTGTTTGAAGTGCTTGGCATCTCAGCACCTGTCGTATTGATAGAAAATGACTTCGATGACCTTGAACTTGAGAAAGCAGGTGATTTTACAATTCTTCCAAATGGCGAGAGACAGCCCAAGAATTTATACGACGCCTGTGCGAAGCTTCTTCGTCGAAATAAGGATAATTTTGGTCTCTTAGTGTTTAATTCTTGTTTCACAAGAGCTAAAAAGGACAGGCCAACAGAAGGTCATAAAATTAAGGCGAAAGATTCTCGAAGTGAAGAATTGTCTGATGAAGAGGAAAAATTCTCAAACGCTTTTAGCGAGGCGGCAAAAGGAGGTAGGAAAATGAAGTCAACGCGTAATAAGTATATATTTTCACGAGACGTAAAGTGTTGGTAATAATAGAGCCGTTTAGATTGGCATGTGCGGAAACTGCGGTTTTAGGATGGCGGTTTGAAGTTGCAGTTAACGTTGTTGCAACTCATATTTAGTTTGCAATCATTTACATACTTCGTGTTAAAATACTTGCAATAATAAATTAGTTTAATTTGCTGTTAAATTGCATGCAGTTATTCTGAATGTTTTATGGTTGTACTTTAGATAGCGACTATCAAACTCCTGATCACCAAATTTAACACCATATACCAAGAAAAAAAATGCCTAAAAAATTGACAACAATATTATTACCATGCAAACGAGTAGACTAACGTAAGAATATCAACGCTGTCATAGGTGGCACCACAAGTTATGCATAGTACCTTTTTTTTCGCGTGTGGTGTTTCTTTGTTTGCAAGTGCGTCGTCGAGCTGGCCGCGTCGTAAATCGTACATAACTCTTCCAATCGTAAATTTGTAAAATAAATTGTTCCGATTTTAAGGTTTGAATCCAATCGCCACTTGTGCGATGGAATATGTTAAAGAAAACAAACTCGACAAAACACAACAGGAGAAAGTTTTAAAACTTGGGAACTGGATGAACTCTATGGGTTTCTTAAAGGAAGGAAGATTACAGTCTGTAACATTGGAAGCAATAAATTGTCTTTATGACGGGGAGATTTCCAACCATTGTATCGAAATGCTGAAACAGAAATTTGGAATTAAAAATGAAATGAATTCATATATTCCAGGTATTCATAAATTACAGATTTTTTAAATTAATTTTTCATGTTTCATTAACTAAAACAGTTTGGATACCGTTTATTAATTTACTTTTATTATATGGCACGCGGTCTCGTGACTAAAATGGCGTGCGCTGATTGGTTCTTTGCCGGTCTGGAATCCCCCAGTATTGGACCGTTGCGTAGTAACGTCCAACTCTCATATTTTTGAACAAAAACAAGCTTGCACTTTTATTTTTGACACAAAAAATATTGACGGAGAATGGATGAAGAAGAGCATTATTTGGTACATGTGAATATTATATTTATATTGCTGTATCATTCTTATTTAACCATTAAAAAACAAAGTTTTTGAAGCCACTTCAGTGCTTACTTGGCGACTGCATGGCTAGCGAAAGAGCCGGCAAGAATGCTGCAGCGCATTGTATAAATTAATAAGCTAATACTGTATGCCATATAATAAATCCCTTATTAACCGAATACGTTCGGTCCGTACTGGAAAAAATATCAGACCTCGGTCTGTCAAGCCACCTCGGTCTGATATTTTTCTAGTACGGACCTCAAATTGGGTTAATAAGTGGTATGAACAATATTTAGACTGGCATTCGGGTCAGTATAGAACATACGAAGGGTGTTTGGGAGAATGGGAGTGAAGTTTATCATGAAGTAGAAATGCTATAGAATCACGCGTATATGTGTAATCTAGGCTATGTGCACACGAGCGTCGTTTTCGAGCGTTTTCAAAATCGTTTTTGTCCATTTTATTGTTTTGACGCCCTGTCTACACGTTCCAAGGAAAAATATGCTTTATCTTATAAGTTCTTATAAGTTTATCTTCAACTTCTATTGTAAATTGACGGTGTTTCAAACCGTTTTGGCATGAAAACGAAAATGAAAACGCTCGAAAACGTTACCGTGTGCACATAGTCCTATTCCAGGGACAAATTTCCTATATATACAGTGTGTCCCCCCAAGAAAAGCACTCTTGACAACAAAGATGCATAAGTAAAAAATGCTAGTGCATTTTATGATTGTTGTCAACAGTATACTTAGAATATAACTTAGGGGCTGTTTACATCATTGCGCAGGTTGTTGTTTGCCCGAGATTCAACGAAGCGTGAGACGATTTTGAGATATCGTGAAATATAAATAAGATTTTATGAAGCAAACTAACAGCCTCGTTTCTGATGCTGATGACGTTTACACAGATTTTCGGTAGAATTGAACAACGAACAAGACTGAAAGGGCGAACCGATTCTTCGATTTCCAAAACACGCGCCAAATATGCTTAAAATCTTTCCGTTAACATGCATGTGTGCATGTTAGCTACGTTTTTTAGGCATTAATTTTGTGGACTGAAATAATTCTTTTATGTTTTTGATAGCTAGCGTTGAACCAATCGGAAGCGGTCGTATGCAACAATAGACTGATATTTTGTATGGAATAAAAAAAATTACTGATTTGATAATGATGTAGAATTATTAATTGTCGAGTTTATGGGTGAGGGTATTGAAAAATTTGATACCAGTTTTGTCTACAGTACTGAACAAAAATAACCTGTGGGTAACCCTGCGGTTGCGGTTCATTTGCGGTTAGGTTGCAATTCGATCGCGGTTCGGTTGCGGTTACGTTGCGATTCGGTCCTGGTTGCGTTCGACCAATAGAAACCGCAGACGACCGCAAAGGAAAAATACCTTCGCGGTCTCTGTCAGACCGAGTTAGGCCGTGGTTTAACCTCGGTTCAACCGCGATCAGACCGAGGTTTGACCTGCAGTATAGGTTAACCGCTTTTTTCGTTAGGTTATTTCTGGACAGTACTGTTAGTAATCTGAGCCACATCTATGCGGGCTATGTTTTGTTACTGCTGTTTTTAAACCCGTTGTTTGTTTAAGTTTTCCTTTACTCTGATATATTGAGTATTATCAACAACAGGATGAAATAATTGCCTTAGTCAGAGCATACTTTGTAGCGCTTAAACGCTGATCTACCTGCGAACAGGCTGTACATGAATATCACTGACCCTAAATATAGACCTCAAAATATTTGGCGTGACGTCAACAGCCCTACTACGGTAATTCGCTCAAGTATGCATGACCAATGTGAAACAAGGTTGACAAGCAAACGAATTATATTATTATTGCCAGTATAACTCCACATTACCAACTTTTTTTACGCTTCGTTTAAACTCGGATAAGCTTGCTCATGTAAAAATTTTTTTTTTTAGCTGAACTGGTTGGTCGAGGATATAATATCTTATTGGACAACACCGTGTCCTCTGATATTTTCGAGTTTTCTGCTGTGAATGAAACAAAGTATGGTTTTAATATCCCTAGTTGTGCTCAAATCATAAAAGTTAATGAGACGCAGAGCTTTCAAAGGAACTTTCAGTCCGATGAATTGTTCGTAGAGAATAAATTGAAAAATCTCGGCATAAGTCTTGATATTGCACAGAGCATGTTGAAAATGGCGCCTAACTTCAGAGCGAGTGCAAATCAGAAGGAAAATGGCAGTAACAAGTCTACGAAGACCACAAATATATCGTTGACAGAACATCGAATTGTTAAGATTACTATTGGAAATTTTGAGTCGCAGGAAATCTCCTTCACCAATAATTTTGTGTCCGCTGTTATGGAATTACCTGACGAATATACAGACGACGAAAAATGCAGGGAAGCGTTTATGAATTTTTTCAATCGTTTTGGTCATTTCGTAGTCACTTCAGCTTATTTTGGTGGAGCAGTTGAGGTGAAAACCTTCACTGAAGGTTTGGAAGCATCGAAGAAAGTGGGCTCCAAGAACCAAACATCGACAGAGAGTGTAAAGAAGACTGTCTTGGATGAAATAGAAACACGGTGGTATGGAGGCCGGAGTGACCTGCATAGTAAAAGCACACTACTCTCTGAAGAGAAATTCCTTGAGTGGAATTTGTCCCTGTCCAAAGAACCAGTGATGTTGACAACTGAAATGAATCTGGAGAATATTTCCTCTGTGGTCGCTATCATTGATAAGAAGAGAGGAGAAGTTTCCAAACAAGCACTGCGTAATCTTTTTGATGATAAAGAGCCACAACCTGTTCGTGATCAAAAAGAGAGATACCAATTGGAGGAAAGAAAGAAGAAAGACAAAGACCTCGAAGAGCAACGTAGAAAAGAATCAAACACAAGAGAAGGATCAACAATAGAGCCTGATACTAAGGGATGGTGAGAAACAATCAAAGGAACTGTTTACACAGTTGGTGGAGTTCTTGTGGTAATAGGTGCTGTTATTGCAGCTTTATTGCTAAAGCGCTAAAATTAACATATATGTATATACTCGTTTTCAGTCTTTACATGATCATGGATTTTACATGGTGTTCAAGTACCAATATTGTTGTATGGTCTGGCATTTACAGGCTGTTCATTCTATGAATTAATGCCCAACATGTTAATTGTAAGTCATAAATCATATAAGTAAAAGGACATGTAAATTGTTAGTCACTACCTTAGTTATGCATGTATATATATGCAAATATTATTGTATTGGTAATTTACATATCAACTTAGACCACCTTTGATACAGTTTCAACGCAGTGATCAGCGCTTTCCATGTGATTAAACTTCATATTGATTAGCCTAGACCACATTCTTGTGCTGCTGTTTGGACTGCTTCACAAACCTGTCGCACAACAGATGCCATGCAATGACAATGTGTTATATACAGTGGGGTGTACAAAAAAGGCAACACTTAATATTAATACTGTTATTAAGCACAAAGCACTTCTAATTGAGTAGCTTTAGTCATAGTTAAGGGTGATTTTTTGCACTTCACTCGATGCACATAAATTCTAGGGGTTTTAAGGGCCTTAATTTCGAGTTAGTTTAGGACCTGTAAAAGAGTTTGTATGCATTTCCATTACGACAGATTATCTCAACTGTTTTAGGAAAAAGTGACCATGGCGGTCAACATGGCATATGTGCCAAAATCTGAATCCGGGAAGAAAGCCCAGAAAGTGACCACACCCAGAAACGGCATAGTCAACATAGCTCTAAATCCTGAATTATCAAAGCTACAGTCTTTCTGAATTGTTTATATGGTTCGCAGGGCCGTAGCTAGACCGCTTAGTTGGGGGGGGGTTGTATATTCATATATTCATGTTTATATACCATAGGAACAATAGCATACAAAAGAAATCATTCGGGCATAAGACGAATATATGAATATGCACCCCCCCCCCCCCAATTAAACTTCTAGCTACGGCCCAGATGGTTCGGAATGGTTGCTTTTAGGAGTGGTGACTGGAGAGTAAACCATATGATGAAAAACATGCTTATTTTCGTATATTTATTATAAATTTCCTAAGAAATAACAATGTCCTGTTGCGATATGACATATTTCATTTCACTTACCCCCGCCTGAACACGATTTCAGCAATATTTTGCAAATTTAATCGCCGTTTTTCGCCGTCCCTCGCAAGCACCTCCCAAATATTGTACTTTGACACGATTATAGTTGACTTCTTCCAGAATTATTCAACCAATTTTTGATGGGTTTTGAAGTAGTGCCAAATGAATTTTTTTCATTTTTGTGTCCCTTGACATTTCATCAATTACGTCGCCAATTGCAATGTTTCGTCGCTTTTCCACACGATAAATGCCACTTTTTGATCCTCAGCTGTATTTTTTTCACAGCATCGATAGATAATTGATAGTACAATAGCAGCTATCCAAAACATAAAAGCATTTGTCCCACTTGGAAGCAAAAAGCCTTCCCTCGTTCATAGGGAGTGAAATTTTAGTTCATCGGGAGTGAAATTTCAGTTCATCGGAAGTGAAATTTTTCTCCCCCCGTAATGCTGTCCACGAGAACTTTCAAATCATTTTGAATCTTTCGCACTTGAATTCCATTCCTGATAAACGAAGGGAGGTTTTCTACTTCCAAATTGGACAAATGCTTTTAAATTTTGGATAGCTGCTATTGTATACAAGCAATTATCTATCGATGCTGTGAAAAAAATACAGCTGGGGATCAAGAGGTAGTATTTATCGTGCAGGAAAGCGGCGAAACATTGCAATGGCGACATAATTGATGAAATGTCAAGGGACACAAAAATGAAAAAAATATTATATGACAGTACTACAAAACCCATGAAAAATTGGTTGAAATATTCTTTAGTCAACTGGAATCGTGTTAAAGTACAATATTTAGAAGGCGCTTTGCAAAATATGGCTGAAATCATGTTCTGGGGGAGATGGAGGTGGTAAGTGAAATAAAATATGTCGTATCGCAACAGAACGTTGTTATTTTCGAGGAAATTTATCATAAATATACAAAAATAAAAATGTTTTTTCATCATATGGCAAACATTTCTAGAAAATAGGAGAGATTAGACCAGCTTTGCCAGGTGAATCTGTAATTTTATGCGTAATCAGCAGTTGACCTGGAATGGTAAACATTCATTTTCTTGTACAATATGAAACTTTGATAATAAAATGAAAATATGATAATTTCACCCTCCAGTGACCACCCCTAAAAGCTACCATTCTGAAACATATAAACAATTCAGAAAAACTGTAGCTTTATAATTCAGGATTTAGAGCTATGTTGACTATACAGTTTCTGGGTGTGGTCATTTTGAGGACTTTCGTCCTGGATTCAGATTTTGGCACATATGCCATGTTGACCGCCATGGTCATTTTACCCTAAAACAATTGAGATAATCTGTCCTAAATGAAATGCATACAAACTTCTTTACAGATCCTAGACTAAGTGAAACTATACAAACTTCACGGAACAGTTGAAGGAAAATGAGTCAATTATGCAACTATAGTTCCTCCGGCAGGAATCAAACCTACGCTTTTGCGATGCCGGTGAAATGCTCTCTCTCCCTCACCTATTCCCGTCATCAAATTGAGTAGATATACACCATTGTAGAAGTTGAATAGATATACACCATTGTAACGTTTAAAGTTGAATAAATGTACAACATTTGTTGAAGTTGAATTAAATAATTGCTTGGATATAATTATTCAACGTTGGAATTGCATGCAAAATACGTAAAGATGAATAGCATATGATGAATGAACATATTCCAAGCATTCGGAATCTTCCCGCACTTCAAGGAAGTATTAAATATTCTCGTTAGGAGTCAATATCACTGCATACGTCTTCCAAAACCTGAACGGTATAACCAGTGGCGTAATTTGGTTCTATTACAGAACTAACTCGTAAATTACTTCCCTTTCTTCCAGTCATTCTATTAACTTTACTCCACCATTTCTTAGATTTCACCACTTTTCTCATTTTTAAGAGGAAATTTTTTAGAAAATCGCGTATTTTTGACAAAAATCGCTCAAAACGTGGCAACCAGGTCTTCGCTCAGTAAAAATATGCTTCGCGGCCATTTTGAATTTACAAGTTTGATAAAGTTTTCGTGTTGAGTGACAGCTGTTTACTGACTTTTGGAGAATTTCAAAAGACGAAAATCTCCTTGAAAAAAAAGAACATCAGGTGAGTGTTCGTTCAAATTTTTTGGCATTTTCAGCTCAACGATATAATTTTCCATGCATACATTTTTATTAGTGCGCAGGAGTGGCACGCAGTCACACATGAATGTAGCATATTGAAATATACTGATTTTAGTGGGTTGGAACCTGCGATAAAATAAAAGTTTTTATTCCATATTTATTAAGAAAGAGAAAGTCAAACTATTTTGATTTATTTCAAAAACAACTGCCTTCTCTATTTTAACAATGAATTCCTTGTGTGGCGACAATTCATTCCAAAACAAGACGCCTGTTCTAGCGTTAACTCCGGCGTGCCGCGCACGTGCCAGTCTGCAATATAAAGCTTCTGAACATAAACAATACAGTTAATACTCATTTAGATGCCTTGCCAACCTAAATGTTATTCGATCGCACTATTCAGAAGCACATCGTACTTTAAAAAGTATCGAAGTTCAATTGTTCAGAAATGTAAATAAAACGCATGATACGTTCACTTTGTCTTACACTTTGGAATTCGCGCTTATATTAAATCTTCAATCCTGTGCAAACTGCGACGTGTCAACGCGCCCATACACGACCACAACTTGTTAAACGGCGAAATAACAGCGATATTATTAAAATAGGACCAGAATCTACATGTATGAAATATATTCTTACCCAAATTAAATCTAAACTTAATCGAACAGCGTCAAAAGAACGGTATATTTTTTCCTCTTGGAGGAATTGCCGTATGATGCGAGCGAAATCGCGCATCGGAAATTAGCCAAAGATTTTGAGCTCTGCACCACAACTCTTGGGAGACAAAACTGTAACGTAAATAAATACGGTCACATACACTTTTCAAATACTAGTATATTTCGCGCCAAAACACACTTGCGACGACGAAAAATAATAATAAAACAAAACAAAAACAAAACAAAACAAAACCTAGGCGATCTTTCAGCTCCGTCGCCGGAGTAATTATACAGCTGTCTTAAAGTATAGAATTATAATGTGACTTTGTCGTTAAAATATTATATCAATAATTGCAATAAATAGTGTTTTTGCAATCTTGTGTTATTTCCACTGTTTTTTAAAGAAAGCCTGCAATAAAAAGTAATAAATATTACAAATAAGGATGTTTCATAGTTTTTGTATCATGCAATGGCAAATTCTTCTATAAGAGATCTATTAAGTCTGGAGTTAACAAGAAAGGGCATGTAGGATGTAGCATCCGGGGCTTGATTTGCACAAACTTGTGCAACATGCGCTTAACCAGGATAAATAAAACCAGATACAATCACCATAGAAATATAAAATGGACATAGCGCACTTCATTTCATATCCAAAAATCAAAAAGCAACACTGGGCTATTAGATTAAATACAAGTTGTGTATACAGCAAATCCGTTTCATGTTAAAACTTGAAACATTGTGATTTTGTCAGACAAACTCATGATGCAAGCCAATTTTTGCAATATTTTGCCTCCTCAGTGAGCATAGGCTAGTAGTCACCTTGCCTTTAGTCACTAATTGTTGGGAAGTCAAAAACATTCCAGGCTACTACAATATGCGGTATAATATTTAAGTTGTAAATTATATTTATGTAAAAAATCGCATATTTATGCAAACTCTCACAAGGTTCTTTCCAATTAGAGATCGCAGTGAGAGGGAAATGCAAAGATGAGAGGTCCGGTTTTTAGACGTTAGTTGTGGCAACCATGGCTAAAGAAAGAAGCCACTTCTTTGTTTAAGTTGCAAAAAGCGAGAAAAGTAGTAAAAAGTCAATATTTAGGTGGGTGAAGGCCGCTGTTTTTCACTTTGTATTGCGTTATGTCAATGGTAACTACCATGAGCAAAAAGAACCATGTGGCGTCAGATTTGGCCGAGAGCAAGTCCTCCAGGGGCCGGTTGTTCAAAAGCAGGTTAAATTTAACCCTGGGTTAGTGCTAAACCTGGGTTAAAATCCTTAACCCTAGGTTAGCTAAACCTGGGTTAAAACTGTGTTGTTCAAAGTTGGGTTAGCGGTAGGGTTAGTTAACCCAGGGTTAAAATATTTAACCTAAGATTAAATGTATTTTAACGACTAAGTTGGATATAAGAACGTTTTCAATTGGTCAATAAACGAGCGGCAAAACTTTACCCGACGAGGATATATTGTCAGTCGAAAGATTATATGCCGTGAGGGCAGGGTCGAAGGGACGTTGTTTTGAACCGCAATTTCCGTGCATGCAATTTTAGAAAGATTCGAAATTCGCAAATGTTGTATGATAAACAATGTCGCGATGTGAAGCAAAATTAAGCAATGCATATTATAAACAATCTATTTTGAAAATTTTAGGCATTCTTTGATTATTCAAATTCAGGAACAAACGTAGCCTTACCACTTGCTGCCAATCAAAAGAATCAAATTTTGGTATGCGAAACAAATATTTCGATTACGATCTTTCAATTTGTACGGTTGTATTCATTCATCGTGTATTGCATTGAAGCGAAGATAAATAAATCAATACATCAGCTGAAATCGAACGAAGTCAAACTTAAATAATTCTTTGCTGTCGAAATTATTCGTAAAACCTTTCAAAAGTGTTTAATTCATGACGAATTATACGTGTTTACGTGTTTCAGCTCCTTATTCATCCATTTTGTCATTTTGAATCGAAGTTAACCCAGGATTAAAAAGTTAACCCACCTAGCTAGCAGGGTTAATTTTTTTGTCAATTTTAACACAGGGTTAACGCTAACCGAGCTTTGTGCAACGCAAATCAACCAAGGTTTAAAATTTAACCCTGGGTTAGGCATTTTTAACCCTGGGTTACCGTTAACCGGCTTTTGAACAACCGGCCCCAGAAATTTAAATATTGCTTAGTGGTCCAGTCAGGTTACAAAAAGAAACAGACAGGTTACAAAAGGGAATACCCAGGTTACAAAAGGTAACAGACAGTTTACAAAAGGAAACAGGTTACAAAAGAGAACATCCAGATTACAAAAGGAGACAGTCAGGTTACAAAAGGGCACCGTCAGGTTAGAAAAGGAAACAGACACCTTACAAAAGAGAACACCCAGGTTAGTATAAAAGGGAACACCTAGGTTACAAAAAGGAACACCCAGTTTACAAAAGGAAACAGGGCCGGATTAACAATATGGCAGAGAGGACGTCCGCCCACTGGCCCCGCGCTTTGGGGGCCCTGCGCTTTACTCAGTTCTAATTTTTTTCGGCGCGATGAGGACGGCCCCAAAGCCGCATGGCCACAAAATAAAATAACGTGGCTTCAAAAAGCGAAGCCCCCTAAATAAAACTAAATGCCTTTAAAGCTTAGTATATTAAGCTACCGGAGCAAAATATTTAACGCGAGGCCTTAGAAATCAAAACGCGAGGTCCATTAAAACAGTTAGGTTACAAAAAGGAACAGACAGGTTACAAAAGGAAAGAGACGGATGATATGCTTTATTTTGACGAAAATATTGCTTGGAAATTCTTTGCCTTTGCAATGTTATTTTATCTTCCCTTGCTGAAGTATTGCCTGCTTTTGACTTCGGGCTGGTTTCCATTGTCGCATTTTCTTACGCGCGGAAAACAGTTGTATTCCGTTCATTAAAGTAAAATATTGACCGCTTAAAGCGAAAGAAAAACAAATAGGGACTAATTTGTATGCGTTAAGGCGGTATTCCACTGGGCTGAATTTTTCGATCCGACGAAATTTGCTCGATTTTTTTTTCAATTTCTACTGATGAAGGGGACGCTCAATAGAATCCTATAGAATATGCTATAGCATATTCTAAATGCTATTGAATATTATAGGACTTCTTATCCTATAGCATATTCCATTGCCATATTCTATAGAATTTACAGATCCTATAGAATATTCTATTGTACATTCACATTAAATATCCAATAATATATTTATCATTTATAGACCTGGAGCGAGGGGAATTCAACGAGAGCTTCGCCCGAGGAATATATCTTCCCGAGGGGGTAATATTTCGTCGAATTCCTCCCGCTCCAGGGGCCGGTTGTTCAAAAGCCGGTTAACGCTAACCCAGGGTTAAAAATGCCTAACCCAGGGTTAAATTTTAAACCTTGGTTGATTCGCGTTGCACAAAGCTCGGTTAGCGTTAACCCTGGGTTAAAATTGATAAAAAAATTAACCCTGCTAGCTAGGTGGGTTAACTTTTTAATCCTGGGTTAACTTCGATTCAAAATGGATGAATAAGGAGCTGAAACACGTAAACACGTATAATTCGTCATGAATTAAACACTTTTGAAAGGTTTTACGAATAATTTCGACAGCAAAGAATTATTTAAGTTTGACTTCGTTCGGTTTCAGCTGATGTATTGATTTATTTATCTTCGCTTCAATGCAACACACGATAAATGAATACAACCGTACAAAATAAAACATCGTAATCGAAATATTTGTTTCGGATGCCAAAATTCGATTCTTTTGATTGGCAGCAAGTGGTAAGGCTACGTTTGTTCCTGAATTTTGAATAATCAAAGAATGCCTGAAATTTTGAAATAGATTTTAGATTGTTTATAATTTGCTTAATTTTATTTCACATCGACATTGTTTATTATACAAAATGGCATGCACGGAAATGCTGTTCAAAACAACGTCCCTGCGACCCTGCCCTCACGGCATATAATCTTTCGACTGACAATATATCCTCGTCCGGTAAAGTTTTGACGCTCGTTTATTGACCAATCCAAAACGTTCTTATATCCAATTTAATCGTTAAAATACATTTAATCTTAGATTAAATATTTTAACCCTGGGTTAACTAACCCTTCCGCTAACCCAGCTTTGAACAACACAGTTTTAACCCAGGTTTAGCTAACCTAGGGTTAAGGATTTTAACCCAGGTTTAGCACTAACCCAGGGTTAAATTTAACCTGCTTTTGAACAACCGGCCCCAGGTCTATAAATTATATATTATATCGAAACAACGTGTAGGCAGCGCAAAAGTTGGGTGAAATGGCTTCTTTTGCTTCCATTTTGAAATTGTTGACAACCTCGAGTCGTGTGCGAGGCATCCACGCGTGGTACACGCAAACTCGAATACACGCTGCAGCGGGGTATTCGACTTTTATAGCATAGTGTGAAAAAAAAGGTACGCAATGCGTACATGTGGGTAGCCTGTAATGCGATAAAGCTGCTATAGTGGCGAGTAAATATCAACTGATGCAATAAAATATTATTTTCTAGTTTTATGTTCTAATGCCATAGACAACGGAATAAATGCCCTATAGTTAGCTGGTTGAATACAGTTATAACAAAGTCGATTTATTACGCAATCTATAAATTATAATATTTTATTGTGACCATTTTTACAAGAGATAGGAAATGAAATTTTTAAGCAGAATAGGTGAACAAAACAAAAAGGAGACTAAGGTTCTGGGATGGTGGCACACATCGTCTGATAGCATAAAGCTTAGTTTAAAAGGAGAAAGATCTTAACAAAGATTTCATTGAGGATAAACTACTTGATTTGCCAGATCATTTAACAGTCACATAACAAAGAGTCCAAAATTGTTTCAAACGTTTCGCATTAACATTTTTTAAGGACTTATCTATGTATCTGAACAATATTTCAAAGATTTTTGATCAGTTGAAATGCACTTTTGTTAACAGTTTTGTTTTTTGAGCTCCAAAGCATTTGGTTTAATAGCCGCATGTCCACAAGCAAGAAATTGACAAGTGAAATATAATGCATTATAATTTATAAAACAGGGCAACTTGTTACTACCATATGCCGAATTATAATTTATAAAACAGGGCAACTTGTTACTACCATTTACATTAAGGTAATGTATTTGGTTTAATAGCTGCATGTCCACAAGCAAGAAATTGACAGGTGAAATATTGCATCATAATTTATAAAACAGGGCAACTTGTTGCTACCATTTGCAATAAGGTAATGTATTTGGTTTAATAGCTCCATGTCCACAAGCAAGAAATTGACAGGTGAAATATTACAATATAATTAAGAAAACAGGGCAACTTGTTACTATTTATTTCCTATTAGTGTAACTTTGTAGTTGTAGATTTAACGCTCACCGATCACCGCTTTTTCGTCTTTAAAGTACTCAACTTCGCTTTAAAATTTCACAAACGTATTAACGTTGCTTCCGAGTTCCGTCCTTCGAAGTTCGAAAACAACGAAATTTTCCGGAAGTAGAACGTACCGTTCGTCATCTTTCGTATATCCGACGAATGCCGAAGATTATCCGACGATTGCCACAAACACACACACACAGATCCGGACACTTTTTCGACTACATAGTGGTTAGCCGCGCATGCGCAGGCTACCCACAAAAAATTCGATGGAACTCCATGATTAATTTACTGATCACGTGGTACAAATCGAGCTTTCTGATTGGATGATTTACAATTGAGATATAATATTCTATAGAACATGCTGTACACAATATTCTACAGAATGTTATACAGAATGTGACCTTTATGTAATAAAGCAATTTAAAACAACATTTTTAGTACAGGATTGATTGGCTGAGAATTAGACGATCCCCAAGAAAACCAGAAGATCCTGAGAAAACGTCCGCCTTACAGCATTAGCAGATGGGGTCGATTGGTCGACAAGTCTACAAGAGGAGAGGCAGACGACGTTCCTGATAACGAACTTGGCGACTCTATGGGCACGGGTACTTACCCAACTTTCAGAGAATTCTGTCGTTTCTTGGCATCGGAAGCAAGGATCGCGTGTCATCCCATCACAAGCCAGTGCCCGGTGAGAGCAGAAGATAACTTTGGCCTCAACAAAAACAAACTTTATTCATCCAAGATTGCATCGGATAAAAGAAACACTTAAGCCAGGGCCTTTTCCATCTGCAGCGCCGAGAAGAACGAAGAAAAGAAAATTGGTGATCAGGGTCTAAAGACGATCAGCAAGAAAACAACTAGGCAAAGCCAAAGCGCGTCTACTACGGAGAAGATTATGAACTGGACCTTGTGACAAATTCCTGAAAATATCCATTCCAAATGGGCATTCATCTTCATGAAGCGCCTGTGCTGGGGATGTCTAAAGTGGGGCCATAGCAACCGCTCTTGTAGAAGAAAGAGAAATTGCCGCGCATGTGGCGAACTACACTCCACCGCTTTACACGGCGACTTGCGTGAGCCCACACACAAAAGTGGTTCTACCACTCCCAGGACCCGGAAAGGAAAGAGTTCACTTACGCGTTGTCGGACGAACAATCCGAGGCCTGTTTCATCAACGATTCGAAGCTCAAAAAACTTGGCGTTGACGGTCCGGAGGTAGAACTCTAGCTTTCTACCTTGTTGGGCAAGAACGTGAGCCAATTAGGACTGGGACGAGGCGTCAGGGTTTTCCTCTGAGTCACCGTCCTCGTCTGGGACGGTTCGTAGTCGGCCATTTTTGCGTTGTGCGTGTAAGCGTGATTACATATTCTTTTTTTATGAATAGCAAGTAGGAAGTCATTTTATACTTTGACCAATAATCTACTCGGAGTACTCGTGAAGTTTCACCAAGCAACAACCGTAGTTACATGCGACATCAAAGGCATGTTTCACCAGGTATACGTCAATGGTGAGCACAGATATCTGCTGTGCTTCCTTTGGTGGCAAATGGTAACCTCGACCAGATGTGCCAACGTCAGCCTAAAAGCTATTGTAGACGCGTACTAGGAAGAGTTCGGGAAAACGGCCACCAGCTTCGTGCGAGATGACTTTTACGTGGGCAATGGACTAAAGTCAGTCCCATCACCAGGCGAAGCCATTGATTTGATCACGCAGACGCGAGCTTTATGTGAACGAGGGGGATTTCACCTAGATAAAGAAGTTATGAACAGTAAAGAAGTTCTGCAATCAATCGCACCAGAAGAAAGAGCAAGTGATATTAAGGACTTGGATTTGGACGGCGACGAACTTCCCGTGGAAAGGGCTCTAGGTGTTCAATGGTGCATCGAGTTGGACACGCTGCGATTCAACTACGAACCATCTAATGGCCTCGCGACCAGGCGCAGAGTATCATCCACCGTAAGCTCCATACATCCCCCTTGGCCTGCTGTCGCCATTCGCCTTTTGGAAGTTGAGAGAATACTCCGTTAGCTATGTAGACAAGGAGCGGACTGGGACGATAATCTTCCAAGCGATCTTGCCCAGAGTTGGACGAAATGGCACAGTAGCCTAGACATGCTGAGTAACCTCCAACTCCCCAGACGTTACAACTCACGATTTTAGTCAAGTCACGTCCGTGGAATTGCACAATTTTTCTGACGCTGGCACGTTGGGATACGGCCAATGCTCATACTTGAGGCTAACAGACAATCAAGACAGAATACATTGCGCCTTGGTAATGGCCAAATCAGGGGTAGCACCCCTGAAGCAAGTAACCGTTCCCCGGCTGGAGCTCACTTCACCTCTGGTATCCGCTAAAGTTGGCTCATTCCAGCGAAAAGAACTGCGGTATGACGAAATGAAGATATATTTCTGGACGGAGAGTAAGGTCCTCCTTTGGTACATCACGAAAGAGGCCCGTCGTTTTGTCTCTAACCGAGTACAGCAAATACGAGAGCTTACATCCTTTGATCAATGGAGGTACATTGACACGAAGTCCAACCCTGCCGACTATGCTTCCTGCGGCATGACAGCGAACGATTTCGTCTCGAAAACAGAGTGGTGGAACGACCCTAAATTCTTGTGGGACCGTTTGGAACCCAATCAAAGGATCATCGACGAAGAACCGGAGTTTTGTCACCCGATGATCCGGTGGTCAAGAAAATATGTCTATTCACTGTGAAAATTCCAGAAGAATTTGATATAGCCGATTGTATCCGACCGACATCTGTCCAATTGGCACAAGGCCAAGAGGTCGATTGTCTTGTGCTTGCGCCTTAAAGGGAAACTATTATCAAAATCTTAAAAGCCTCCGTCGGCGACGGTAATCAAGGGAAAGATCCAACATCCTCGAAGGAAAACTCGCCACGTTCAAACCCAATGATCGAAATAGTTACGGTTGAAGATATCCTCGACGCAGAGAAAGAGATAGTGAGAAATGTCCAGAAGAAAGCCTTTAAAGTGCCTATATCACTCGTGGGATCTTTATGCATTTGAAAAAAATGTAAAAAGTTAGTTAGTATATTAAAAAACGTTTTTTGATTTAGTGCAATAATTTCGAAGATACAAGCCTCTAAACTACTTGCGGTTCCTGAGTCCCAACCTCCTGGGTTTAAACACGGCTATTCATTTTGAAACCGCCCATTGTTTACAGGAGACTGGGATTCAGGAACTGCAGGTAGTTTAAAGGCTAGTATCTTCAAAATTATTGCACTAAATTAAAAAACTTTTTTAATATATTTACTAACTTTTTACATTCTTTTCAAATGCATAAAGATTCCACGAGTGATATAGGCACTTTAAAGAAGAATTGGTGATACTCAGAGCAGCGAAAGGGAGCTGCGACGCACCAAGAAAGATAAATCGAGTCACAAAACGAGCAAGTACTCTGTCCCGCCTCGCCCGTTCATTGACCCGGTCCCATTCGAGTCGGTGGTCAAATACGAAATGCAGAATTACCGGACAACGCGAAGCATCATATCCTTTACCGAAGAAAGAACATGTCACTAAGTTAATTCTATGCCATCACCATCTCCAGACCCACCGTCAAGGACGTGGTATGACCGTCGCCGCTATTCGGTCTTCCGGATTATGGATCGTCGGAGGTACTTCGGCAGTCACTACACATATCTAAATGCGCCACGTGTCACAAACAACGCACGGCCACTCAAGATAAAAAAATGGCGGCTCTACCCAAAGATTGAGTCAAGCCGAGCCAGCCATTCACATACAGTGTCGTCGACTACTTTGGTCCATGGATCGTGAAACAGAGTCGAAAGGATGTAAAGAGATACGGAGTGCTCTTTACTTGCATGGCTTCTCGTGCTATCCATTTCGAGATCGCGCATTTTATGGACACCGATTCTTTCATCAATATCGTATCAACGTTTTGTGGGAAGACGAGGCCCAGTGAGACAGCTGTGTGAGCTGTCAAACTGAGCTTAAGAAGGTAATTTTGGAAATGGACGACAAACGAATACGAAAGCGCCTGCTAGAAGACCAATGCGACTGGGTCCATGCCAAGATGAACCCACCTCATGCGAGCAACATGGGAGCGACAGATCCAGACAGTCCGGACAGGCCTCCTTGAGTGGCACGGCACCCAGTTGGATGACGAACTGTTGCAAACCCTCATGATAGAAGCAGAAGCCATCGTGAATAGTCGCCCCGTAACAACCGAAAGCAGGAGTTCACTTAAATAGTTAACTGCTAATCATTTATTGTTATCGAAGACCAACGTAGTCCTGCCTCCTCTCGGAGTTTTCCAACGATTTGTATGTACGAAAATGATGGCGTCGCCTGCAACACCTAGCAAACATGTTTTGGAATCAGCGGAGTAAAGAGTTTTCTTCAAACGCGCCAGAAGCAGCTACGCCCTAAAAGAAATCTACACGTTGGAGACATCGTTATCGTGAAAAACATCGACCAACCACGAAATCAATGGCAGTTGGCCCGCGTGCAAGAGACCTTCCGGGACGAAGATGCACTGGTACGAAAGGTGAAAATAGAAGTCGGAGACCGTGACCGAGATAACAAGGGAAAACGTATCCACGCCGCAACGATTATAGAAAGACCCATCAACGAACTCGTACTGTTGATACTCAGCTGGTGACTCATCAAGTTGATAGCTGAAGAAGATAAGGATGAAGAAGACCCGGGCTCCCCGACGAGGAACCATAAAACGATAAGTGAACTCGTATTCACGATATATAAATTTATATTTATTGTTACTGTTAGCCATAATGTTCGTAAATTGCTCCGATAACACTCGACAATTTAGGGAAGCGTATAATGTATGCTGCATAAATTAATTATGCATAAGTTAGCTTTGGAGAGTAGAGAAAAGCGTGGTTTTGTGTTGCGCTTGGTCGAAAATTGTAGCTCGGGAGTCGTTGCTTAATATCGCTGGGAACATTTCTTGAAAGGGTTGGTTATTGGGGACAGAGGTAGGATAAACGCTAAACGGATTATTTAAAGTGATCAGAACGTAGCGTAGCTGAGTTATGTATATTTTTCCCTTTTTTTTGCATGTTGATCTTTAATAAACCATCATTGATATTTGGATATTTACTGTCGAAGCGAGTTTTTACGTTCGATCGATCTAGTAAATAATCGTAACGAAGAGACAGTTACAGTCCCAGTGTCTCAATTAATAAAGAGTCAACAAAAGGTTTTAAAAGGAAAAGGCAATTTAAAGGATTTCTTGTACTCGATTATGGGTATGTTTTGGAGCCGGGAGGTTCTGTCCACACACTCCATGACAGGAAAGACCTCCAATGCTTTCAAGGAGAAGGATGCTAACAAGGTACAACTAGACCAGGAAAAGTCAATAGCATATGTGGAAAGCTGGTAACTTTTTTCAGTTAGCTATTGTATAATGTATACTATCCCAGCACTCACAGCATAGGCCATAATAACACAAGTCCTGCATTTTTCAATAATTTTCCTATCATATTCCTTATTGTAGAATATGTCAGTTTCAAACAGATATGGTTGTCCTGCATCTGAAGTCATTGTCTCAGTGTCGAAATGTAACAAGTAATGATACGCAGAATCAGTAACATTGTAAAGGTTGAGAATGCTAAAAAGTCCTGTGAAAAAAAATGTAATGAGCTACTGGTCAGACAAACATTTTAAAAATATCCTACGTATAGTTTAATATTACCAAAATACATCAAACGTAATTGCACTAGACGATAAAACAGTATTCAATATGTTGCACAATAACCACAATTAACTTTTGATGCACTGACACATATGCAGCTAGTGGCAGTGTTCCTAATAGATATATTTTTATTCATGAAGTGATTTCCATCTTTGGTGTTTTCTCGTGGCTAGACACAATATATTGGTAATATTGCACAGAAGAGTAAATAGCACATCTTGTGTAACATTAAAATTGCATGTTCTGTAGAATATGCTACTGTATATAGCATATCCTATAGCATATTCTATTCTATAGAATCGTCAATAAAATATTTTATATATTACTTTATGAATGTTCCATTGAATGTTCCATAGAATACCCCATAGAATATTCTTAGAATTAGTACCAAAATCTTTTAGAATAATCTATAGGATATTCTATAGAATATCTCAGTAGAATATTCTATAAAATATTTTCGTAAGGCCGCTACGGTCAAATACTCATAATTGAAAAGAATATCAGACGAACAATTTCGTTCGGTTGAAATCCCGCCCAGTGGAAACCGGCTTTACGTTTCCTAATAGAAGTCAGGAATTCCCCCGAAACTCTCGATCTCAAATCGTACATCAGCATTACCACCCTCAGTAAATTAAAAGTTGTCACATCAAGATGGCTGCAATAATATTATGCATACATGATGCGCGATCCAGGATTTTTCAGATCAGTGGCACAAACCAGTACGCCCACACGAATTTCTAAGCAAATTTCCCATACTTGAGATTCCAGTTGCAACACAACACTTCGTTGTTGGCGATAAAGCTGTTAGAAATCTGCTGAACGGTTCTTTTTAAAAAATTGTAAAAGATCAGTTGCGAATATTAACTACAGGTAAGATTTTAGCCTTTTAATCCGCTCCTGTCACTAAACTCTGCAACTAACAAGGCTGTTTAGGAAATTCTCTACGAGGATCCTGTACAAAGGCTGTTTAGTTTATTAACCCAATTTCTAAAGAGCATTTAATCCCTGCATCTCAGTGTTTGCTATTTTGGTTGCTATTTACTTATGGCGTAGTTTCTGTTGCCTGATCTATAAACTCTTTGGAGTAAAATTTATCTGGTATTATAGTGTGGTTCAAAATTATCTCTGCCAATTAGTTCACTTTGAATTTTAGTTGAGGATTATATACTTAGATGTCGCATTTTTGTATGTACGCATATATACCGCAAGTAATCAATAAATCAACGAATGAATAGATGCACAGGGTTGAATTCGTTTGATATTTGGTGTATTTTTTCTCGCGTTTGCAACGCCACGAATTTAGCGCGCAGACCAAGGTGGCAGACAGTAGTGTGAGGTTTCGCCAGATGTCTAGCTTTGTTGTGATAAAAAATATCATGTTTCGTTTATACTTAAAATATGCCCCTTATTATCCGACCGTATTCCATTCGGATATTCGTCTTTTCGGCATGGACTACAAGATTTTTGTAAGTGTACACGTGAATTACCTAAGCATCATCGCTTCGTTCTGACGAACATTTCGATACTACATTTACGTCGTTTGATAGGAAACATATGGCAAAATCAAATGTCAGCCGGCCAATGTATAGAAATTGTGAGCGCATTCGCACGTTCATATTGTTATTTGTTATCCTCAAGCACATTTCTCGCGTTTGCAACGCTACGAATCTCTCCAAGGATGATAAATTCGTTGGAATATTTAGCACGGACAAATCAAGGCGGCCTTTCCTGTTTGAGGTTTCGCCCGATGTCTAGCTTTGTTGAAACTAGAAGTATTATGTTTCGTTCATATTCAAAGAAGACGCTTGCTAAGAGTTTACTCGAGCTAAATGGCTGCTTTCAGGTTAACTTAAAACGAGGGCTATCTTTAAGAGAGGAATAGGGAATCTGCTGTGAATCGTCGATTGCCCATACCCAATTTAGCAACATGATATATTGTTAATTTTGAAATATAACTAGATCGAGTACCAAATTAGTCACAGAATATGCATGTGTACTACGGAAGCCTGGAAGGGCCATATGAGTATTGCTTTCAACTCGGTTGAACGCATCCAATAAAATGTACTGTGAAATATCAGACCGAGATGTTTTCGACCGCCGATCCATTACGAGATGAAAAACAGAGAAATTCTGAATGACAAAGGCAATAATAAATGCTCAAGAGAAAATTTAATTGCGCTTGAAATTAAAACAGACGTCTCCAGACAGTTTAGGTAAATTCAAAATCAAGTTAGACAGCAAGATTTTGAAGAGAATGAAAAATAATGTTAGAATTTTACAGCCTTGGACTAAAAAAGTTGTCTAAACCAAATATCACAATGGGCTGATCTTTTTGTCCCGCCTAGTATGTACGAGTTCAGCCTCGAAGGCTCTAGCACAAATCAGACATATTAGAGAGTCAAGCCAGCAAGTTTTTTCCAATACTAAAACCTTATTTGCGGGCCAAAATTATAATATGTGTAAACTCTAACACCATCGAACGCAAACAATAATCCCAATATGGTTACGTGTGAGCACAATTGAGGCGGGGAAAACAGTTCAAAACGCACGCAGAATGGGTAGATACACTTTTGCCAATGGTAACGACAATAATAGATCTAAACTCGTATATAATCTGTATATATCTATATATTTAAACCCGAAATTGACGATATGTAAATCGTGAAACGTGACCCTGAACGTGAACGTGGTTCGACTAAATAGAACAAATATAACACAAACCTAAATGAATATAGTGTAACTCTAGAACCACACCTTACAATAACTAAATACGAATAGAAAAGATGACTTACAGATGTTTTCCCAGTAACTCAGAATTTTACTTTAGCTTGTAGACTTTGCTCTTGGCTTGCGAACCTTTAGCTCCCTACTGCCAGAATACCTCACGCCAGTATAAAGGAAAGGACTCAAACGAGGAGTAAATACCATGTGTTGTATTTCAAGACAAACACAAAACAAAAAGGAAAGAGGAATCCCCTCACGTGATTCTCTCACTAACATATGTTCACATAAATTATAATGAATATAATACATAATCATATAGCGTCAACTATACTGCCAAGTTTTTGGTCCAACTGCATGCCTTACCCATGCATAAATCTAGTTAATATCTAGGTTAACCCTAGTCCCCACTGCTTACTTACCAATTTGGAAGGTTAGGTGCAAGCTGTAGTCCGAGGTGGCCCGGGAACGAAGCAAGGTCGCAGGTGGCCTGGGAACTAGCACTGGTACTTGGATTAGGGAAAGATCCATGCCAATGGTATCTTGAACTGCCAACCACACTCGGATAGCTTGCACCCATCACACCAATGTAATTGGTGGTAACTAATGCTGCTTACCTTTCTTGAACAGGGTGGGACGGCGGGTTTTTAAACTTTTTGTTAAGCTTGTTACACTTTGCGTGCCGAGCAACTAATGACCGCAACGCGAGCGAGCACGCAATATAACACGTGGGCTGACGCAGCGCACCTCGACAGGAACACCTAACTTCCGGATCACGCGTGGTTTCCTCGCTATTAACTTTGGTTATTGAATAACCTCATTTAATATCTAGGTTAACCCTAGTCCCCACTGCTTACTTACCAATTTGGAAGGTTAGGTGCAAGCTGTAGTCCGAGGTGGCCCGGGAACGAAGCAAGGTCGCAGGTGGCCTGGGAACTAGCACTGGTACTTGGATTAGGGAAAGATCCATGCCAATGGTATCTTGAACTGCCAACCAAGAGATGCTGCAAGCATCACCCATCCAAGTACCTCGCAAGCGAAGCGCGAGCTATGGACGCCGGCCAGAGGAAGGCCCAAATAGATTGACCAAAATAACGCGCTGTTGTTGGATACAAACGACAAACCGTACTATCTGCGGAAACGCAAGATAGATTATCTAAAATAATGCGCTGTCGGTGGATATAAACGACACACAGGACTATCTGCGGGAACGCAAGATAGATTTGCCAAAATAATGCGCTGTCGTTGGATACAAACGACACACTGTGCTATCTGCGGAAACGCAAGATAGGTTTGCGAAAATGATGCGCTGTCGTTGGATACAAACGACAAACTGTGCTATCTGCGGAAACGCAAGATAGGTTTGCGAAAATGATGCGCTGTCGTTGGATACAAACGACAAACTGTGCTATCTGCGGAAACGCAAGATAGGTTTGCGAAAATGATGCGCTGTCGTTGGATACAAACGACAAACTGTGCTATCTGCGAAAACGCAAGATAGGTTTGCGAAAATGATGCGCTGTCGTTGGGTACAAACGACACACCGTACTATCTGCGAAAACGCAAGATAGGTTTGCTAAAATAATGCGCTGTCGTTGGATACAAACGACAAACTGTGCTATCTGCGGAAACGCAAGATAGGTTTGCGAAAATGATGCGCTGTCGTTGGATACAAACGACAAACTGTGCTATCGGCGGAAACGCAAGATAGGTTTGCTAAAATAATGCGCTGTCGTTGGATACAAACGACAAACTGTGCTATCTGCGGAAACGCAAGATAGGTTTGCTCAAATAATGCGCTGTCGTGAGATACAAACGACAAACTGTGCTATCTGCGGAAACGCAAGATAGATTTGCTAACATAATGCGCTATCGTTGGAAACGACTCACCGCAGGAACGACAAACGCAGACGCACTCGATATAGGCTCAAAATGATGGTGTTGGCTGGCGAAACGACCGAGAAAATATACTAGCCGAATTTATATGGTGTGAGGCGCTGGCGGCCAAAGACAACGTCGGGCACGACAACTACCGACGCATACTAACGGAAAAGACGATCGATTAGACAGGATTTCGTTGTGTTTTGTGTTTTGATTTTTTTTTTTTTTTTTCATTATTAATACCACAATTATTACTATTTATAACCCAAAGAATACATGAACAACAACTAGTGCAGTGCATATATAAAACTCCGTGTTTATGTCAAAAGGTGTTGACAAGGTGCGTGTTAAACTGCCAAACGGGAAGCTACGCCCTCTAGGGTTGCCGCAGGTGTTCTTATATACAATTGATACGCGTCACTAATCCAGCGGCCAAGTGTTTTGATCAAATGGTCGGGAATGCCAACTGCGGCGGCTGTGGTTGCGGCGCCAATTCGAAAACTATGTCCGGAATAATGTCCGGTTTCGCCGATACGTAACATCGCATCTTTGAGCCAAGTACAAAACTTGTCACGCGATAAAGGTTGTCCGTTTGGAAGGGCGAATAAAGGTCCTGGACTATTGCCCCGAAGATGAAGATAACTCATCAGGGCTTGCACGGCGCAGATTTTTGCTCGGGACGCACCAATACGCACAGCGTGACCCTTACGAAACTGATCCGTTTTGGACACTTTAATATTGATTAATACCACTGTAGGGTTAATGCGCTTATCAACTTGGATGTCGTTCAAGGACAAATTGAGATTAGGATCAAAGCGCGATGAGCGTGTTGTGAATTCGCCGCACCGCAGAAAGCCAAAAAAGCCTGTCAAACAAGCGGCCCAAAAATAACGCGTCCATATACTTTGTCTGGTCGATTAGCTGGTGAAGTTTTCGTAAAACCGAAATCGTAATAGGTAAACGTTTTTGAGTCCCAGTCCCTTGTAATCTCTTTATGCCCCGCAGCACTCGTTCCAGACGAAAGCAGTTCTCTAGGGGGTTTTTGAAACCGTGTTCAATGTGCAAAGACCGAACTCCAGAGAGATATACTTTAATTGAACTGGCTTTAAGAGAACGAGATAAGTGCGCGGCGAACAACATAAGCGTGTGCTCACTGGCTGGGAGAGGTGAACCGCTGTCGTGAATAAGGCGCGACCAATAGCAAAACTCCAAAAATCTGCGTTGCGAAGCTGAATATGTCCGTCGAGTAGATTTGGCGAGGCCGTGAAATAGCAAGGAGTTGGTGTAATCCGTTAAAGATAGCAGGTCAGCTGTGCTCGCAAACTCGCTGGTACCTCCACTGGGGTGGGATGAGCGTCGGGCGCGAGGCGAAAGAACTCCTGCAAGTTAAAACGGGAGAGAGAATCAGCAATCGCATTGGTCTTGCCCGGGACATGCGCTGCACAAACTCGAAAGTTAAATTTGCGGAGACCAGAAAAAGGGCACGAACCAAGTGCATGATGTTGTTATCTTTAGACGTGCCTGACTGTAGTATGTGCACCACGCTCTGGTTATCACACCAGAATTTTATGCGCTTATTGGCCCATGCTGGCCCCCATAAGTGACACGCAACTACAATGGGGTAGAGCTCTTTGTACGCCATGCCCAACGGTTGTTGAGCGGGTAGCCAATGTTGGCAAAACCACGCGCCATTATTGAATACCCCAAAACCCTGTTTTCCCGACGCGTCGCTGGACAGTTCAAAATCGGGCAGGGGAGCCCAATCAGGGAGGTCAAAAAAGTAAAGGCCATTCCAGGATGGTAGAAATTCCGACCACCATTGTAGGTCTAGTTGGCAATCTCGGGGTATGCGAATAGACTTCCAATAACGTTTGGAGTCTCGAAGTAGGTTGATGAGGCGGCGCAAAAATGTTCGGCCCGCCGGGACAACGTAGCAGGCATGATTGAGTTTGCCGATCAGAGATTCTAGCTCTTTGCGCTTGCAATACGTTTTTCCTGCCCACCGCCGAATAAGCGTGAGCAGATCAGACAGCTTGTCCGGAGGCAAGCGCGCTGTCATTTGCAGGGAATCGAGTTCGATTCCTAGGAAGACCAAACACGTCGTAGGACCCTCGATCTTGTCCGGGGCCAGGGGGATGCCCGTGCATTCGCTGCCCGTTGAATAGCTTGTAACGAGTTAGCACAGATGGGTGACGCCGAGGGGCCTAACGTAAAATAATCGTCCAGGTAGTGCAAGAGATCCCGAACTAGGTAATTAGTAATAAGAATCCACTCAAACAAGTCCGCCAAACTGTTAAAAATGTAAGGGGCAGAGCGAAGCCCGAACGGCAACGCGAGATCAATAAAGTAATGGTCGCGCCATTTCATTCCGCAAAGGTAATAGTCGTCAGGGTGGATCGGAACAATGCGGTATGCGCTTTGAATGTCAACTTTTGCCATCAACGCGCCTTTTCCGGCTTTGACGATTAAACGTATTGCATCGTCAACCTTGCTATAACAAACAGGGAACTCGTTCTTATCAATGCCGTCGTTGACACTGTGCCCAAGAGGGTGGGATAAATCTAGAATAAGGCGCCACGAATTTTCTCTGTTTTTCTTTGGGATAACGCCAAAACGGCTTATTTGGAAATTCGCAAATGGTGGGTTTTCCAGCGGGCCAAGAACTCGACCCGCCTGGATTTCGGTAGTTAAGTATTGATCAATTACTTCGCCGTGTTCAAGTGCAGACGGACAGTTGCTAGTAGCAGATTTAAGTTTTACTAAATTAGAATGAAAACCTACGCGAAACCCCTCGCGCAGACCAGAAATGACATAGTTAACCTTAACTCTATCTGCGTGACCAAGCAATTGCATCTCGAAGTTGCCCACATTGATTGGGGAGTTAGCCAGCGAGTCCCGGGGGTTAGTAAACAGTTTAACTGGGTTTATATTAAAAAATAACGTACGATGCAAGGTGCTATAGTGACCAGTGTCAACGTCTAGATCTGGAGCGATTGCGAGCGTGGTCGGGGGAGGGTCGGCGTCTATCGCGAGGTGCGGGTGGGTCGTGGTCGATGCGGCGATGGAACTGGCCGCAATCTGGGACGTTGCAAACGTGGCGAAATCTACAGCGTGACCGCGGAGAAATGCACGCCCCTTGATTCCACGAGAGGCAGAATTGTGGGCTACTAGGATTCCCACTCGCTTCGCTTCGGGGCCCCAACGGCGTAGACTCGACGTTCGAGCGGCGACTACTGGAAAAACGCGCATTCATCGCTGACGTGTGAAAGTTGTAGAGATCGGTGCGCATGGTACTCCAGTCCCGAAGGTCGTTCACTTCAGCTTCGCGGCGAAAGGCGCGATCGTAATGGAACCAGGCCCGACCGTCGAAACGCTTGGCCGTCCGAATAATCAGAGCCATGTAAGCCAGCAAATCGCGTGCCCGATGGGGGTGAAATGTAGCCATCACCGATGTATAGCTATTGAAGCACTCGACCCACGAAAGAATGTCTAATGGTGGTTTTTTTCACGGGCCGACTTCGACAATGGCACGATCGACGAGCCCTCGATGGTGAAGCTGGTCGTGTCTGAAACAGGTTCGTCGAGGTTCTCCGGGAGAAGATCGCCCATTTCGACGAATTTGTTCTGGAGAATTTTCGTGACCAGCTTCGGTGGAATTGGCGCACGGCCGGGGCCCAAGCTAAACGCTTTCTCAGGACCGAGGTGGGGAGTCATCGACATGTTAGTGGCATGGAGAGAAGAGAGAATAGGGGGTTCGTTGCCGGAGATACATGCGCTCACTGCTGGCCGGGTTGTGGGCAAGGAAAAACTTGGCTCGGGGATAGTACTACCGCTTAAAGCCGTAACAAACGAAGGAGCGTATAACGTACCTTGCTGAGACGAGTTATCTTGGTGTGATGTAGCAATGGACGTGGACGGGAGCGCATCCCCCAACTGTTCCAAATGCGTCGTAGAGTGCTGGGACGACGTGGACGCAAGGTTAGCCATGGCGTTCTGAAGCCCTGAGAGAAACTCGGGCGACTGAAAAGCAGCGCTCCAGTTGATGTTGGTCCCAGTGGCAGCTGGGGTAGAAGACTCTCCCAAAGACGCCTCAGCCGTGTGTGAATCCATTAAGACGAAGTTTCGATTCTCTCGATATAACTTTTTAAACTTTTTGTTAAGCTTGTTACACTTTGCGTGCCGAGCAACTAATGACCGCAACGCGAGCGAGCACGCAATATAACACGTGGGCTGACGCAGCGCACCTCGACAGGAACACCTAACTTCCGGATCACGCGTGGTTTCCTCGCTATTAACTTTGGTTATTGAATAACCTCATTTAACGTGATTTCCTATGCCTATGGTACTTGAGATAAATGATTAAGATATAAGTTTTCCTGTAATAAGCACAGTTGTCACTAACGAACACAACATAAACTAGCAGGTCCAAACGTACATTGGCTGCGAAATTTTGTAAAATACGGAAAATATAGCCATGCCAAATTGGTATATTTTCTATTACGCGCGGAAATTGCGTAACTAATTTACTTACAAACTTCCGGCCGTAAGATTTCGGCTCTTCTCTTTCGTTTTAAAGACACCGGCTTTTCTCATTCCTTGTTTTAAAGATTCCGGCTTTTCTCATTCCGTGTTTTAAAGATTCCGGCTTTTCTCATTCCTTGTTTTAAAGATTCCGGCTTTTCTCATTCCGTGTTTTAAAGATTCCGGCTTTTCTCATTCCTTTTTTTAAAGATTCTGGCTGGATTATCAGGGTAGCAACACGGGTATTACGCGAGACACGGAATCGTATAAACCATTTTCAAGTATTATTTTTATTCGATCTAATAATTTATAATTATATATGAGTATAAGTGTAAGAATATAAATGTAAATTAACAAGTAATGCCTCCGATGTATCTGCGCGTTCCAAATTCAATAACATAATAACTTACTTCTTTGCCGGGTCTTCACGTTCTACAACAGTAGTTCAATCCGTTCATACAAATTACAGATAGCTAAACAGCTTCGCTATAAACAGGTTAGCACGCGCTTTTTCGGTAAAAACTAAGGTAACTTATCCGGATACTCGATAATGTGCGTCAAATTACGTGCTACTTCATTAACTGTCAATCAAATTTTAATTTATTATATTTCGTTAATATTATATAACGTTCATCAGCAATCCATCCTCCGCTCCATAAGGAAGTGTTCCTTATCAGTTCTTTTCTTCTGCTGTTTGGATCACCGCGATCTTGGTCACAGGCCTTGAATACTCTCCTGAGGCCGTCTTTACCTTGACGTTTCTACTTTCTCACCTTACCGTCTTTCCCTGGGTATACTTCGACCACGCGTCCGACCGTCCACTTTCCTCGTATTGCATTTCCGTCTGCTACGATCACCACGTCATCCACTTGCACATTTCGTCTTTCCACGTTCCACTTTCTCCTTGGCACAAGTAACGGGAACACGTCTCTTGTCCATCGTCTCCAAAAGGACTCAACGATTTGTTGCACGAACTCTACTCTTCGTCGGGGATTTTTCGTTTCTTCAAACGGACCTTGTGGTACATGAGGGGATGCTCTCCCGAGTAGTATATCGTTAGGGCATAGGTAGGAGCCGTCGTCGGGATCATTCGGTAGTCTTCCAATCGGTCTTTGGTTTACGAGGTTGGCCACTTCCAGCAGACACGTATACAGCTCGAACGGAGTAAGTACATGTTCCCCTACTGCTTTCTTCAGGGCCAGTTTACAGCTTTTCACCAGCGCCTCTGCGCATCCGTTCTGATGTGGCGCCGCCGGGGTAATAAACTTATACTGCACTCCTCGTTCAGAACAGTAGTCCTTCAGTGACTTCTTGTCCACTCCTTGGATCATCTTGCGCAGGTCAGTTAATGCTCCCACAAACTGTGTGCCGTTGTCGCTTAGAATTTCGGCTGGATAGCCACGAATGTAGAAGAATCTTCGCAGCGTTTGAATAAATTCCATCGCGGAACAATCGGTGGCAATTTCTAGGTGGACAGCTCGGGTGTTTTGACACGTAAAGATTACCCCATAATGTTTGGTCGTCTTGTTTCGCCCAACTTTGACGGTCAATGGTCCAAAGTAGTCGCACGACGTGTAGTGGAATGGCGGGGAATGGGGTTTCAGTCGTTGTGGTGGGAGGTTCGCCATCAGCTGCGTCTCGGCTTTTGGGTTCGCTACCCGACATGTGACACACTTGAACTTCACAGCTTTGGCTAAATCGTGTGCTCGAACGATCCAGTACACTCTTCTGGTTTTCGCTACTGTAGTTGCCACACCTGTATGACCTTTCCTGTGGAACTCTTCTATTATTAATTTTGAAATTCGGTGACCATAGGGTAGGAGAGCAGGGTGCCGAGTCTCATAGGAAACCAACGCATTTTCGATTCTTCCGCCAACTCTGATTGTTCCTTCTTCATCTGTGAACGGACTCAGCGTTTTAAGTTCTTTGGCTTTTACTTTAGCGTGGAGGCTCTTTTGGGCTTCTTTGACCCAGAACGTTCAACTTCTTTCGAGCCCCTCTGGCGTCAAGCACTCTCCTCCGGGTGTATTTTCATTTGTGGATCGTATCGTTGCCAATAATTTCGACTTCATTCTTAGCACCCATGCTGTAACTCGCACGAGTCTTTTCCAACTGGAGAACCTTTCGCAATCGATTACGCACGTCGCTGTTATCTCGTTTTTCGTTACTGTTCCAACCATTGTGCTTCTGCATTCCCTTTCGACCTCCTTCGGATCCGGTTTCCCATTCTCAACTGGCCATTTTTCCTTCGGTAGGTGCAGGAATTCGGGGCCATTTTTCCATCGGTCTGCCAACTGTGCAACGGATAAGCCTCGGGATACGTCATCTGCAACGTTATGCTTGGTAGGAATATGTCTCCACTGGGCAGGCTGGACGTTGTCTTGTATCTCTCCGACACGACTTGAAACAAACGGTTTGAGCCTTCTTCCTTGGCTGCGGATCCACGCGAGAACAATCGCACTATCTGTGAACAGTATACTCTCTTTCAGCTGGATTCGGACTTCGTTTTCAATGGTCTTGCATAATCGGCTGGCTAACACGGCTGCCTGTAGTTCTAATCACGGAATCGTCAGTTCTTTCAGTGGGGCCACTCGTGATTTCGCTGCAACAAATCGTACGTTCACAGCTCCATTACGTTCTTCGCTTCTGAGGTAGGCACATGTCCCAAAAGCATCACGGGAAGCGTCTGCAAAAACACACAAAGTCGGTGGCTCCACCATTACAACTGGACACAAACATCTTTCCAACGATATTTCGTTCAACTGCTCCATCTCCCTAAAGTATGACAACCATTTTATTTGATCGCTTGGCGGTAGTTTATCGTCCCAGTCAAGTCCTTCCCTCCACACTTCTTGCAAACCGATCTTTGCTCTGACTAGATAAGGTGCTGCGAAGCCAATCGGGTCATAGATTCTGGCGACTTGGCTGAGGATATTTCTCTTGGTTAACTTCGGCTGTTGGGTCTTACATATTTCCACTTCGACTTTGTACTTGAGTACGTCATCTTTATTATTCCAGACTAGGCCGAGCACTTTCGCATCTTGTTTTCCTTTCGGAACACAAACTTCTTTTCCATCTTTCTCGTCGTTTGTCTGGGATAGTTCTCCGTTTGACTGCCAACCTTTTACTCCAAACCCGCCTTTCTCGAGGATCCCGTCGATTGCTGTGGTTAACTCGATCGCTTCTTCGTTCGTTGCAACTGAATCTAGGATATCATCCATGTAGGAATTGTCCTTTATGGCTTGTGCTGCTCTCGGATTCTCACGTTCTCCTTCTTCTGCAGTTTTCCGTAACGCGATTTGAGCCATCGCTGGTGCGGGCTTATCACCAAATGTGAGAACGTTCATGACATAAGTGTCTGGTGGTCTATCAATCTCCAGATTCCTCCAAAGGAATCGGTGCACATGCTGGTCGTCTAGGGGAATAAGGACTCGGTGGTACATCTTTGAAATATCCGCTGTGAGGGCAACTTTGTTTTCTCTAAAACGAAGAATAACTCCGAATAGACCGTTGAGGAGATCAGGACCTTTCTGCCAGTAATCGTTGAGCTTATGGCCCTGGTACGTGGCGGATGAGTTAAACACGATGCGGACTGGGGTACTTGTACTCTCAGGTTTCAACACGGCATGGTGGGAGATGTAATGCACTGGTCCCTTGTGGTCTTTGACCTCTGCTTCTGTTAACTTACGAGAGAAGCTCATCTTTTCCATTTCTGCCATCTTATCGTTGTATGCGGCTGCTTGCGTGGGGTTCTTCAGCAACCGACGTTCCGTTGAATCTAGACGTTTCATGGCTTGGTCTCTGTTGTCTGGCAGGTTCCTCGGGTCCTTTTTCCATGGATATGGAATCATCCACTGATTTCCGACTTTGTGAGCTGACTCTTCTATCAATCGCTTTTCTTGCCTCTCGGACTGGCTTAACTTATCTGCATCACAAGTGCATGGCTGCACCTTCACTCCCATGACTTCAGTCGCCCAGAAATCCGACAGATCAATTGGCTCCGGATATCTCACATGCAGAACAGTGGTCGTTGCATTGCTTAACTGTCCCGTAGATGAGCCGAATATGACCCACCCGAGTGGGGATCTCCTGGCAACCAGGTGTTCGACTTGCTTTGTTTGGCCAGTATGCATGTTCGCATGATCAATCCCGATGAGCAAGTCCACTTGCCCCTTTCCTCGTTTCACTTGATCCCTTGGTAGACCAAGCTTCTCGGTGATGCTGCCAGTGTTGATGGCTTTAACATCTTCACTAATGCAATGAATACCAATTGCCGTAACTGAATAATTCTTCGAATCTCCGATTCCGCTTACTGGCACTCTGTAGCTCTTGGTGCGAATTGCTTCCTCTTCACCACCTACTTTGATGATGTTGACTGAAATGTCTTTCCCTTTCAGACCTAGGCTGTCTGCTGTTTCACTTCGAATCAGGCTGATTTGAGCTCCCGAATCGAAAAGAACGTTACCTCGCTTGTATAAACCATTAGGACCGCAAATGTTGGCAGCAATCACAGGTAGTAATGCATCATTCTGGCTGGATACAGACGCCAATTTGACACCTGCTGTATTCGACTTGTGTAGCAACGGATGGTGGGTGTAGGTGCATTGATTGCCGTCTTCAACTTGGTTGCACTGCTTTCGTCTACTGCAGTTTGCCTGACGATGATCTCGCCCTGCTTTCTTTAAACAGCTGAAGCACACGTGATTTTCTTTAGCCACTTTGAGTCGCTCTTCAACGGTCATTGCTGCGAGTTTCTGGCATTGGTCAGGCCAATGACTTGAGTTGTTGCACAGCCAACACCAATTCCTGTTCTTGTTTTCTCTGTCAATTTCGCCGTGTACGTGATTGATCTTTCGTCTACTTGTCGCACCACTTCTAACCGGGGCTGTTGCACGCATGCGCGACTTCATCTCGCTTGTCATCCAAGTCATCAAGTTGCTCAGAGTTGCTGGCTTTCGATCTCTCTCTAAGTCTCTCGACCACACTTTACGGTCGTCGGGACACATTTTTTGTTCGATTATTGACAGCATGTGACTGTTGTCCATGTCGCTCGGGATGCCGATTTCCTTAAGTGTATTGTAGCACCTTCTTACCAAATGTACGAGGTCACAAAACCGTGCATCTTCGCCATCTTCCAACGCTTTAAATTTAACTATGTCCTGCGTGATAGTGTCTGATACGTACCGAGGGTCCCCGTATATGGAATCTAAGTATTCCCACGCCGCGTCATAATCAGAACCAATCCCCTTTATTAATTCAAGCGGCTTCTCTTTCAGACAGGTTCGCAGTAATGTTATTGAATCCCTTTTCGTATATCTCGATTCGATTGCATGCTTGAAATCCGCGCGGAAAATGGCATATTCTCGCACGTCGCCAGAGAATTTTGGTAGTTTTGGTTTTTCCATTTGAAAACTGCAGAGGTTTGACTTTTGTGCCGTCCCTATTTCGCTCTTAACTTCAGATTGGGTTTGCATTTGGCTTGAGGGTTGTTCATCGTTCCTAGCGGTGATTGCAATTGGCGCGCTGACAGTTCCTTCGGAAATTTCCGCAAGGGGGGTCCCAGATACATTGTTTGCTTTATTACCCACGCTTGTATGCGTTTCCTCAACAATTAACGGGGTCGTATTACTTGCGCTGTCTGCGTTCTGCATTCCGATCATTCCTGAAGAATGTTGCTCGTTTTGCTCATTTTGGTGAAGGCTAATGTCCGCAACCTTCGTTATAACACTCTCTATGTAACTCTTAGCGTCAATCTCAGTTTTTAGAAAGTAGTTTTGACATTCATCTAGCCACTTTTCTTCATTTGCGAACGCTTCATCATCGACAATCAAATTAGCATATGTCTCGTGTTTCGATACCACGTTTTCAAAGGCATCTTTTATTTTAACAAGGTACTCACTTACCTCGTTCGCCGGTCTTTTACTCTCACACAGATGAATCAGCGCTTTCCCCAATCTCGTTAACGATGCTTTCGCAGCTCGACGCTGTAACTTTGCGGCCTTCAACGTTTCGTCTTCGTCACTCATAATGCAGGCTTTCAAGGCATACAGGGTGTCCCAAAAAAAAAGCAACCACTTAAATATGCAGAACATTAATACAGCTCTAAAGCGCAATAGATAAGCACCTCTGGGAATTGAAAATAGCTCTTAATCCTTTATTTACAATGCTAAAAGTCATTTTAGCTGAACTATGGTGCAAACCCGAACAATATTAATATTCTTGCATATTTAAGTGGTTGCGTTTTTTTTGGGACACCCTGTATAATGTTTTTCTTCAGAAATCGAATGTTGTGGATTATCAGGGTAGCAACACGGGTATTACGCGAGACACGGAATCGTATAAACCATTTTCAAGTATTATTTTTATTCGATCTAATAATTTATAATTATATATGAGTATAAGTGTAAGAATATAAATGTAAATTAACAAGTAATGCCTCCGATGTATCTGCGCGTTCCAAATTCAATAACATAATAACTTACTTTTTTGCCGGGTCTTCACGTTCTACAACAGTTGTTCAATCCGTTCATACAAATTACAGATAGCTAAACAGCTTCGCTATAAACAGGTTAGCACGCGCTTTTTCGGTAAAAACTAAGGTAACTTATCCGGATACTCGATAATGTGCGTCAAATTACGTGCTACTTCATTAACTGTCAATCAAATTTTAATTTATTATATTTCGTTAATATTATATAACGTTCATCAGCAATCCACTGGCTTTTCGTATTCCTTGTTTTATCGTTCCCCATTCCCTTCGCCGTTCTTTCCTTGATTCCCCGTACCTGGTTTTAAAAATCGCCGTAGAAAAAATAGCCATAAAAGTACAATACAACTCCTTAACTATGTTATTGTCCACGTTTATGCAAAAAATGGTTCTTTTCCCGTCACGTGTCTATTGTATTGTCTATTCTATAAGCTCATCGACCTTCACTTGAAAAATATGTTAATTATAAGTTTGCTATTGGTTTATCTATGCAAAAATACAACAGACATGTGATGGGAAAGGTGCAATTTTTACATAAATCTACCTCAACATAGTTAATGAGTTGTATTGTTGTTTTATGTCGTCTCCAAACCATGTATATCCTATTAACGTTAACTGTGCTGCAATGCAATGATAAGATTATTTTCATGAGGTGAAAAACGAAGCCGAGTTGAATGAAGCATTCCATATTTCACCGAATTGAAATATTCTTACCATTGCAATCATAAACATTTCATTATTTGTTTTATATAACACCAAAATAGATCAACTTGATGAATTTTTTTTATCAAGTAAACCGTATATTGTCTCATTTGTATTTATCAACGATAATCCTATTCGCCATATTATTTGGATTCGTGATCAAATGCGTGCGAACACAGTACGATTAATATTTTGAGTGATTAAATCTAGTGAAAGCAACCGTGCAATGGAAAAACTATTTGCAGGGCTGAACGTGCCATGGAAACTAAAGCCATGATTTCCACCCATGCGTGTCACAAAATTGAGACAAGCCTCATTAATATAGTAACGATTTTATACGTTACGTCATCGTTTTTATGTTATTTTCAACTATTTGGAGTAGCAATGGCAACATATTATAAGCGATTAACTACTAATCCTGAGTTATATTTTAGCGTTTCGGTACTTTATATTGCACAGTTAACTATAAACTCGAGAGGCTATAGTTTGACATTTAAATGCAAATTTCGGCGGAAGTAAAATATTAATGTTGTTCGGATTTTCTGCCCATTCTATCAGGTGACGCGTGCAGCAGATCTGTGTAGTTCAACACCATTGATATCGCACAAGTTGACTAAGGATTGTCAGATTTAAAGAGTTTTCTTTTATATGCAATGTTAAAAACAATAGGACAAATCGGCTAAATATACTGTCGAATGAATAGCACAGCGTCAATTTGTTCCATTAGATCAACCAATTAACCACGATCTCAACATATTTGAAAAATTTGTCGCTAGTGGTGGTCAACTAGTACTCTATCATCTATCATCATCTATCACTTCATAATATATGTAATACTTCATAATCACACTGGTAATAAGACATATTTTTGTTGCATAGGTTTTTTTGATAGATTTGAATGGCGATGGGAACGAATCCTTGTGAATTGAAACCTTTGCCAGCTTCAGCTTTTAAGGAGGAACTGAGATTATTTGAAAACCTTGATCGGGACTCCGACCCACCACCCAGAGCAAAGCTTTATCACTGCTTATTTTCAAGTGCAAAGATAAAACGTCCATTTAATTCTGCCATGATTTTGTTGGTAGGAAGTACTGGGGTTGGAAAGTCGTCTACAATAAACCATTTGCTTGATACAGGAGAAGGAAACCCTGTTGCGGTCACCAGTAGTTCTGAGTCCGAAACTAGAACGACAAGTGAATATGTACTTACCACTGACAACCCAGATTACGAGGTTTTGATTTAAGAATGAGTGTTATAGATACACCAGGTTTCAACGATATTGCTGGTGTGAAGCAAGATGCTTGTAATTTTGTTTCCATCAAAAGATTTTTCCAAACGCACCCAGATTTACCAGAACAGCTTACTTATCCGAATCTTGTCTTTTTGGTGGTGAACGTGCTTGATACCCGGATCAAGAGTGAGAATAGCAATCTTTCCAAATGTCTTAGAGGGATAAAATTTCTTGAAGTGGTTGACAAAAGTCATTCAAATCTTGTTGTGGTTGTAACACATTGCTGCTCTGTTGGGTACCGGAATTTGAGTAAATGGAAAGACAAGATGAAAGAAAGGAAAGATACCATTTTAACTATCGTGTTTGAAGTGCTTGGCGTGTCAGCACCTGTCGTATTGATAGAAAATGACTTCGATGACCATGAACTAGAGAAACTGAAAGGTGATTTTACAATTCTTCCGAATGGCGAGAGACAGCCTAAGAATTTATACGACGCCTGTGCGAAGCTTCTTCGTCGAAATAATGATCATTTTGGCCTCTTAGTGTTTAATTCTTGTTTCACAAGAGCTAAAAAGGACAGGCCAACAGAAGGTCATAAAATTATGGCGAAAGATTCTCGAAGTGAAGAATTGTCTGATGAAGAGGACGAATTTTCAAATGCTTTTAGCGACGCTGCAAAAGGAGGTAGGAAAATGAGGTCAACGCGTAATAAGTATATATTTTCACGAAATGTAAAAATTAACCTTTTAAAAATATTCCATGGACATATTATGGACAGTCAGTCCTTAAAAGGTTAAAGTTCCAAACATTGCAAAAAAATGAAATAGATAAATCCTTTTATTGATTGGCTCAAAACTTACGATCATATAGAATGTATATATAAAAAAATTAGTGATTGGCCAGTTAAGTCTGTACTGTTAAATATCACGCTTGGTCAATTTCCAATCAACATTGAACCATGATGAAATTGGGAATCCTTATTTTTCGGAAACACATTTTTTCCTATGGCTTACAAGTTTCTAAGCCAATCAAATTTCGTTTACTTTAATTTGCACTACAAGTTAAAGAATATATGCAACAATAGAAACTCCTTAAAAAGTAAACATTTTGAAAAATATAATTTTCGACGTTATTTTTTCGACTAAAATATAGTCATCATCAGGAAAAAAATGACGATGATATTAGATATGTACAAGTAAGCTTTTTTAATAATAATTAGGAAGTTGAAATTAGCCCAAATCCCCTTAATTTAATCCGGATCAACTTCTTATGGTTGCGACTTTGGATTCTGTCAGTGGTCAGACATTATTGCTTTCCTCTATAGCAGAGAGTTTACGATCTACGGTGCGGTGATCTCAACGTCGCTAGTCAAATATTTTGCTTGATATAAGCTATGGGAAATTGTTATTCTGCCAGGGCATTGAAATAATCATACAAACGTTTCATTTATGCAAGAACCCCCCCGTGGTTTAGCTGATAATGCAGTTCAACTTGCTATATCACGCGTTGCCGCTGCTTTCAGGTCGTCGGTAAGCCTGAAAATAGGGACCTTGAGCATATTGGACGGCAACACGACGACGACGTGGCTGAAATTCTCCTTTAAAAAAATGCTATAGCAAAGTGGTTGTTTTATATTATTAATTGTACCGATTTTGTGAGATATAAGGCGTAAAAAACATTGTGTTTATGTTTAAGGACAATTCTATAGAGCCTAATTCGAGGTAGGGCTCGCTGGGTCCTGAAATGCACCCGTTCTAGGCAAGACGTAAAAAAACACGTTTTCCCGTTGTAAACAGAACAAAGACGACTTCTAAAACCCATCATGGGTGGGTCTTTAATTATTCATTTCTTTTCAATGACCCTTGATAGCCTTGATGCGGCCGTCGTCGTCGCGTTCGCGTTCTACATGCTTAAGGTCGCTAATGCCTCATTTGAAGGCGTCGTAAGAATGTCAACGCTGTCGTGGGACCACAAGTTATGCATAGTACCTTTTTTTTCGCGTGTGGTGTTTCTTTGTTTGCAAGTGCGTCGTCGAGCTGGCTGCGTCGTAAATCGTACATAACTCTTCTAATTGTAAATTTGTAAAATAAATTTTTCAATTTGTAAAAATTGATTTTAAGGTTTGAATCCAATCGCCACTTGTGTGATGAAATATGTTAAAGAAAACAAACTCGACAAAACACAAGAAGAGAAAGTTTCAAAACTTGGGAACTGGATGAACTCTATGGGTTTGTTAAAGGAAGGAAGATTACAGTCTGTAACATTGGCAGCAATAAATTGTTTTTATGACGGAGAGATTTCCGACCATTGTATCGAAATGCTGAAACAAAAATTTGGTATTAAAAATGAAAAGAATTCATGTATTCCAGGTAATGATAAATTACACATTTTTAAAATTAATTTTTCATGTTTCATTAACTAAAACAGTTTGGATACCGTTTATTAATTTACTTGTACAAAGTTTAAACTGTCATTCACGTCAGTATAGAACATGCGAAGGTGCTTGGGAGTGAAGTTTATCATGAAGCAGAAATACTATAGAATAACTAGGCTAAAATTAAACGCCCAGCCATCACGCGTATTTGTCTGTAATCTATTCCAGGAACAAAGTTCCTATATACAGTGTGGCCCCCAAAAAAGTACTCTTGACAACAAAGATGCATAAGTTAAAATACTAGTGCATTTTATGATTGTTGTCAACAGTATACTTAGAATAACTTAGGGGCTGTTTACTTCATTGCGCAGTTAGTTATTATACCCGAGATTTAACGAAGCGTGGGACGAATTTGAGATATCGTGGAATATAAATAAGATTTATGAAGCAAACTAACAGCCTCGTTTCTGAGACACGGGATATTTGCTCTGCCAACACTTGACCAAAATACCGTGGTATCGACTGATGACGTTTACACAGATTTTGGGTAGAATTGAAGAACGAACAAGATGGTAATACTGCGGTTGCGGTTGCGGTTGAGTTGCGGTTAGGTTATTTCTGGACAGTACTTTTAGTAATCTGAGCGACATCCGGCTATGTTTTGTAACTACCCTTTTTAAACCCGTTGTTTGTTTAAGTCTCCCTTTACTCTGATATATTGAGTATTATTAACAACAGGATCAAATAATTGCCTTATCAGGGCATATTTTGTGGCGCTTCAACGCTGAGCTATCTGCGAACAGGCTGCATGAACATGAATATCACCGACCCTCCATAGACCTCAAAATATTTGGCGTGACGTCAACAGCCCTACCACAGTAATTCGCTCAAGTGTATGCGACTAATGTGAAACAAGGTTGACAAGCAAAGAAATTATATTGCCAGTATAACTACACATTACCAACTTTTTTTACGCTTCGTTTAAACTCGGATAAGCTTGCTCATTACACATCCCTTTTTCAGCTGAACTGGTTGGTCGAGGATATAATATCTTATTGGACAACACCGTGTCCTCTGATATTTTCGAGTTTTCAGCTGTGAATGAAACGAAGTATGGTTTTAATATCCCTAGTTGTGCTCAAATCATAAAAGTTAATGAGACGCAGGAATTTCAAAGGAAATTTCAGTCCGATGAATTGTTCGTAGAGAATAGATTGAAAAATCTCGGCGTAAGTCTTGATATTGCACAGAGCATGTTGAAAATGGCACCTAACTTCAGAGCGAGTGCAAATCAGAAGGAAAATGGCAGTAACAAGTCTACGAAGACCACGAATATATCGTTGACAGAACATCGAATTGTTAAGATTGTTATTGGAAATTTTGAGTCGCAGGAAATCTCCTTCACCAATAATTTTGTGTCCGCTGTTGGGAAATTACCTGACCAATATACAGACGACGAAAAATGCAGAGAAGCGTTTATGAATTTTTTCAATCGTTTCGGTCATTTCGTGGTCACTTCAGCTTATGTTGGTGGGGCAGTTGAGGAAAAAACCTGCACTGAAGGTTTCGAAGCATCGAAAAAAATTGATAACTCGGTAGAAGGAGCAGTTGGTGCGGATCTAAGTGGAGCCTGCGGAGCTAAAGTGGACTCCAAGAGCCAAATATCGACAGAGAGTGTAAAGAAGATTATCTTGGATGCAACAGAAACACGGTGGTATGGAGGCCGAAGGGACCTGCATAGCAAAAGCACACTACTCTCTGAAGATAAATTCCTGGAGTGGAAGTTGTCCCTGTCCAAAGAACCAGTGATGCTGGCAACTGAAATGAATCTGGAGAATATTTCTTCTGTGGTCGCCATCATTGATGAGAAGAAGGGAGAAGTTTGCCATCAAGCACTGCGTAATCTTTTTGATGATAAAGATCTACAACCTGTTCGTGGTGAAAAAGAGAAATCTCAATTGGAGGAAAGAAAGAAGAAAGAGGAACACCTCGAAGAGCAACGTAGAAAAGAATCAAACACGAGAGAAGGTTCAACAATAGAGCCAGATATTAAGGGATGGTGGAAAACCAACACAGGAAATGTTTACGCAGTTGGTGGAGTTCTTGTGGCAATAGGTGCTTTTATTGCAGCTATACTCCTAAAGCGCTGAAATTACCATATATGCATCTACTCGGTTTCAGTCTTTAGATGATCATGGATTTTACATCGTGTTCAAGTACATCGTTGTATGGCCTGTAATTTACAGGCTGTGCATTCTATTAATTAATTCTCGACATGTTAATTGTAAGTCTCTTAAATCATACCATTAAAAGGAAATGTAGTATTGTTAGTCACTACCCTAGTTAGGAACGCATGTATAGTAGCTATGCAAATTTTGTTGTTGTAAAGATAACTTAGATATCAACTTAGTTTTAGGTATTTTAGTTTTCAGGTCTATAGTTAATAAATTGACATGCTTTGATACTGTTTTAACGTAGTAATCAGCGCTTTCCGTACTTCATCATCCAGGCACAGATTGGCCCAGATCACATTCTTCTGCTGCTGTTGCGACTGCTTCTATTGTGTTATAGATAAACAACACAAAACGATAAACTAAGTAATATAGTTAATATAATAATAACATTAACTAGCTATTACTTATTTATTATCACATTATTATATTATATATTGTTATACTATCACTAATTATAACTTTTATCGCTTTCGCGGTGCAGCTCATATAGTAAAATAAATTTATTAAGACCAATACTCTGGTGGAAATGATAGACCGGGTGAGCTCTGTTTTCTGTGTGAGGACCGTATTTAAAGAATTATAACATACTCTGGTTTGGATAAATAAATGGCAGTGTGCCAAAACACAATGCCGGCCTATTAAGCAAATGTAGCAAATTACAGAAAATTGTTACAATATTTTATAATTATGCCAAGCACAGAAAAGGTGGGGCGCTAAAAAACGCCACAAGCCGATTATATTGAGGCACCCCACCCCATCCGGGCGAAAATTGCCACCGCGCGGATTTGCGGGTCGGAAAACCCGCATTCTGCCGCGTAAGTCGCCGCGCCAATACGGAAACTGTGGCCCTTATATTTCGCGTCATCGAGACCACTGCTATGAAAAAGCAACGATAAAAATTTAGTGAAGTGTGCGCGTGGCATCGCAGAACCAGAAGGCATCCTGAACAGCGGGCCATCCGATGCGCCTCGTACGGATAAATATTCCAGTAAGTATTGAACTGGGCATATATCGGAACGACGTAACAGTGACAATGCAACAGGGTGTTGGTTATAAGAATGTTTGAAATCGTGAAAAGTAAGCTTAAAACCCAAGATAAAACCGGATGGCGTTGTCCGATCGAAGAACAGACGGGGAGCGAGTGCAGGTGGTAATTTCCCCGATGCGCAAAAACGCAAAAAATGCAGTAGAGCACATGGCAGTAAAGAGGCGCCGCTCGAACTCGCCAGAACATAGCATGGGAACCTGATGGAGAACACGCCGAAGAATAGGTAACGTAATGGGCAATCGTGTATCGATTCGCGCACCTAACTTTTTATAGCCTTTTAGCATTTCCAGAACCCAAAAAACCTTGGTGGAGTCTGGGTAACCGGCCAGGCGATGGCTATATCCGAGAGAGGAGACATATGTTTGAGCTGTAGATGGCGCATATTGATACTTAAACATGTAAGCAATAAATAAACTTAAATCGGTAAGGCTTAACGGAAGCGAAACAACGGCCCCACGAAGTGATTCGTGGGAAAAACGCTCATATAACCGCCAAGCCCTGCGGTAGGTGGGGACTGACAAAGGCTGCAAACTTGCTTGTACAAGATAAGAGGTTATTTCTGCCAATTTTGCGGAAGGAGCTTTTTGGGAATCACCGATGGATAACTCTGTACGCCGACCAGCGCCAGCGCTCGGAATTTGGAAACCTGTAAACGCGACAAAGCATCAGTCAAAGTATTCCGGACACCAGGAACATGCTTGGCACGAAATAAGATATTAAATTTCACGGAGGCTAGCACCAGCTGACGGACAAAGACCATCACAGTAGGTTCCTAGATGTCGTCTTATTGATGATTTCGATTAGCGCAGCGTTATCAGTATAAAATAATATACGCTTGTTTCGCATGAGGTTACCCCGTAAAAGGACACTAAGGACAATGGGAAAAAGCTCCAAAATGACAATGTTACTTTTTTTCCAGTCTTCTGGCCAAGGACCATAACACTAAAAGTTGCCAAATATGGCACCAAAGCCCGAACCGGCAGCGGCGTCAGTATATAAATTCAAAATATCAGAAGGGAGCCAATCATCGGAGAGAAAACGACCGGCCATTAAAGTCGTCCAAAAAGGATTTCCAAAGGCTCAAATCAGCTCTAACTGCCTTAGTCAGCCAAATACGATAATAAGGGACAGTAATACCTTTGGTTAAATCAATGAGGCGCCGTAAAAAAGCCCTACCAGGTAATACGACTGTGCTTAAGCAGGCCAATCAAAGATTGAAGCTCCTGCAACTTTCCTTTCGACGGCCAAGAAAGCCGGACAAAAGTCTGCGTGTTTTCAAGATTTTATCGACCGGTAACCAAGCCTCCATCGTATATGAAAAGCACGACAAAAGCCAAGTGGAACATATGGATTAGATTGCGGAGTACGACTAGCAGGCTGGGCACTCTGTGGCCTTACCGGAGCATTATGTGTAAAGCGCTGAGTGCGAATCCACAATTCAAATTGGGTCGAGCCCCAAGGCATCTCATGTGCCTTTGTTTGTCGTAGCGGCCGAAATTGAACATCATAAAATTTCTAATCGGCCCCCCGCATAGCTAAATCGCGCACTACCTCCCCATATTTCATTAAAGCTGGTGCTGGGGAAATTTACTGGTGTAAACTGCCACGAAAATCTGGAAGGCTGAAGTCCACGCATCAATAGTGGTTATAGGTTTAGTTTTATTTGCTGGCTCTAAAGAAAGTGTGGGAACCAATTGTTCTCCCGGTCCAGAGAAAGCTGGTATCGTGTTTACCCAACATGTGGTTTTAAGAGAGAACCAAAATCAATGAACTCATTAGCCCAGATCTTAGCCTTCACTTCAGGACTGACCAGGGCATCGATAGGAGTGTTAACCGAATTAAGGGGAAACCAGAACCAGATGATGCTGGACGCACAACCGCCATATTAACGTGCTCACCTGTAAGGTGCTCTAAGGCTGATGCCACCGGCCCCTGCACTTGGGCATCAGTCTCATTGCTAGTATGAATGGGTACCTCCATGGTATCAGCAACCGATGGAACTGGTGGAGATTGTATAGCTGCAACAACTGCCTGGGCAACCGCCGACGCAATCCTGGTTACGGTTTCATCTGCTATACCTGAAAGAGGTGCGACAGCCTGGGGAGAATTTGCCGGATCCAGGGAGCCAGAGGCCACAGAAGAATTAGCCTGATCAGGGGAGTCCAAAGATACATAAGTATTGGGTGCTAAGAGTCTGGCTGCATTGCGATTGGATGTTCGTCGAGACCCTGGTGTTGAAGGATTGGCACGACGTTGTATCCGAGTACTCGGACGTGTGGCAGGCATAGTCTAAAGAAAAACTAGAACAAGCCCTTGCAACCAATTATATTATTTAGGAATGAAGGTCACTATGTAACACTATATCACACAACAAGCACATATACACCAACAAGAAAACTCAAATTATGAGCGGACAAGACAGGTTTCATATGAGCATGGCATACCACAACTCGGCACAAGGTAGCCGAATGCAAAATTGGGTATAACAGCACATAACAACATGATGGCAACCATTTGTGTATTTGTGTAGTAAACATTGCTATCCCATGTATGCATACTAATACATTAGTGGAGAGGCAACCATGGCATATTACGTGCGATCACGTATGTAAATTCCCCCACTGAATGTAATTGCTGAGTTCTCAACAGGGGTCATAACAGCCATGACCATACGTGCTCCCGAAACATTCATGCTTAGATCTTACCCATAAGGATAAGTTCTATTCCTCATTGCCTCAGGGTGTTACCTTTAGCCACCAAGAAGTGCTCCCAAAAAGGGGGAAACACTTGTTTGAATAAATAATCAATCGTAACATTTAACAAGAAATAGTATATAACATGTCCATAATAAAATAAATATCATCATATATAAAAACAAAGATCACCAGTATAAACCTATCATATTAAACATCAAACATCAAATGGTGAGAAGTATTAACCAACAAATAATATAACAAACATAAACAAAAACACGCAAACATAGATCCGGGCTGGGAAAAAGTGGTAGAATCCCGAGCAAGGGCAATTAATGTAAAAACTTGAGAGCCTTCAGGATGGCCCCCCGATAACTTTTATATAAATAAAACTGCTCTTTTGGGTTACAGTGCACCCCATCCGAAGATAGTAAATTATGTCTAGCTTTATGGAAAGGCCGATGTTCCCATAGGAGAACACCAGGCGTCTGATCAAGCACCACAGATAAATATTGCCGCAAAAGTGCTGCATTTTTGTTAAAAACGTTATCAGGTGTTTGTGAATGTGAGATATAACGGTCAATTACTTGGCAAACAACGACAACACTAACAATACATGCAGAGTATCACGTAAAAATACGGTTAATTCTTTCAAACGCGAGCCAGCCGCCTCAGGAGACATAACGGACAAGTCATTTGTGCCTAATTCCATAATAATGTCCGGCCGTTGACTTTTTAGATATGGCAGGTCATATTTAAAGACCTTGTCAACAGTGCGACCGCCCACGCCGTGTAAATACACGCCTGCGGAAGACGCCAAATTAAATTTTGTTTGGCACGTAAATCAAATGCATTATCTAAGTCATTCTGCATACGGACAAACGAATAGCCAAAAATTAAAACCTGTGGTACTGAACCATCCATAGTTACAACTCAAATTATAAAATGAAAGGTACGATACCTGTTAATAATGAATGAGCGATATTCAGGTTGAGAGCCGAAATGTTAATCAATGACCTTGAACTAACAGTTCACGTGAATCGTGATATGTAAATTTACTGAAATGTCGCAATATTCCACGGGAAAATCAACAGGTTGTACAAGTTTAATTGCAATGAATATATAACTAAAAACCCCATTCAACGTTCCCCACAGTCCTTGAATAGCCCCTATAATCCCCACGAAAGCAATAGAATGTTTATTCCACTGAGCTATATAATAATTCCTGGAGGACCGGCTCGTCATTTTTCGGTAACTTCGCCGCCATCTTTTTGTCGCCAAAAACATGGCGGACTTCGCCCTTCTGCGCAACCGCAGAAGCTCTGCTGACGCCACATGGTTCCTTTTGGCCATGGTATTTACCACTGACCGGGCTCAAATATGAGCCCGCTACAAGGGTGTTCTCCCCCCTGGATTTAGTAAACAACAGATTCTCCCCCCTGGCCTTTATAAAAAAAATTCCCGTGAAAACTTGTTTTGTTTTTCTGAAATATAAAGTCATGAAAACATCATTAATTGCATTTTTTTGAAATATAAAGCGTTTTTTTGTGAGATGAATACAAGTCGTAGATGCTGTTATTGCCAACGCAAGAACAATTGTATATTAAAACGTCAAAAATTGTGGACAAAATTGAAGATTTTAATTCTGACACGAACTGACAGGTGTTTTTTTATATTTTCATTATTTATACATTCCTATAACAAATGCTTGAACTTTTTGGCACTATTGTCGGACATTTTGGGGACAACTGGATATTTGTGGACATCAATTAGACTTTTTTAAACCCTGCATGAACTGCAGAATTACTGAAAGTATGCAATTAATAATGTTTTCTTGAATGTCTTCAGGACAATATATCTAGGTATAATCCAAAGAAACAGAGGCCAAAGCTCAGGGGCAAGATGCTTGACAGCTGACTAAGTGCAAGAATATAGTTTTAACCATGAGTCATATTTGCATAATATACTTTTCATTAAGGTCATCAGCTTAATTGTACCTCAATGGGCTATAAAAGTTTTCAATATTATCTAATTGCACCCCTGGACCCCTGGTCTTATTAATAAATAATATTCATCCCTCCATAGACTCAATTACTCCTGATTAGCCCATTGAATTTATAGCCCTCTTGAAATTTGATACCATAAACAGAAACTTATAAAAGTGGCTGCAGATTGAAGATACATTGCTCACACAGTGCATTTTATATTTATTTCCTTTATAAATATAACAATGGTTTTAAAAATACCAGCCAAAACAAAGTCAGATAACATGGTAATCAAGGATAACAATGCAGATTCATAACAATGTGTATAATATGCTTAATACATCTCAGTTCAATGTTCCCACAAATTGCATGACAATTAATTAATAAGCCATCAGCCATCTCTAGCTTGCTTTATTTCATTAATTAATAAGCCATCTCTAGCTTGCTTTATTTCATAGCATCTTCATCCTGAAAAATATAAATGGAAATATGATCAAGATTTATTCACAAGGTGCAAGAAGTTAAAAAATCAATTAATATAAGCCATGATAATTGATTTGAATTTGACAAGGCAAACAAGATAATATATTAACTAGGTTTTAACAGTCACCATCATCAGAGCTTGAAATTTACACTGTTTGCAGCAATTACTTTGCATTACTTTGTATCAGCACCCACTCAGCACTTTTGTCAGTTAGATCATGTAATTATTGCTTGAATCTAATAGACTCACTGAGGGGAAGGTTTACCTATTTACATTCTTGTTTGTTATCATGAAAACAAAATAGACCAAACTTAAAGATTGACATTGCCAGGAATTTAATTCCTTCTCCACACAAGTCAAGAAAAATGATAAAGTTTGACTGTTTCGTCTGTTTGAGTATATAACATTGCACATGTGCCAAAGGTCTAAAATAGTATATTTGCTGTCTGTACCATTAGTTTTGATGGATTTATATGGCTCAGAGCCTTTGGTAATCGGTTTATATTCGAGTCCAAAGGCAAAAAACTGAAATTGTTATAAAAGCCGGCTTACCTGGATGCCATAAAATAACAGCCGAATGAGAAAAATCATTCCCCCGATAAGTGAATTAAGCCATTCACAACGTCAGACGCAGAGCACGAAGCTACGTGTCCTTTCCATTTGTTGAACAGGGAAAAAGAGAAACACTTTTATCCATTTTATATGAAAAACAAAAAATATGTACAGAAAGCTGAAAATATTTTCATAAAAACCAGGAGGGAGTTGGACACAGTTTTTCACCTTGTATCGCGGTATGTCAGTGGTAACCACCATGAGCAAAAGGAACCATGTGGCGTCAGCAAAGCTCAAAATCCGCCATGTTTTTGGCGACACGATTTGGCAGCGAGCCGGTCCTCCAGGAATTATTATATAGCTCAGTGGTTTATTCGCTTGAGCAAATAACTTTTTTATGAATCAATATTGTGATCGTCTTCCTCTGTGTAAGCAACCGAGCAAGTTGAAAAATTAACTTGACCACGGTTGGAATTCAACCTGCAACCTAATGCTTTGGGTCCGAGGCGCTAAATACTGCTTGTGCATGCATTGCAATAGGAAATGAACAGTTTTTGCAATTCTGCGTTCAGGAGTTGTTGAGTTGACGAAGTCTATTTAATTCAACACCTCAATTACGTCACAGACCATATATGCAACGTAATTGTCTATTGCTTTACACAAATTAATTGCTTTATTTGGCTTGCGAATGTAGAAAAATTGAGCACGAGCTTTTAGAGTGCGAATGCACAATGCACACAAATGGAAAATTGTTTGGCAGCTTGTTGTTTCAGAAGAAGAAAAAACAGACGATGAAAAGACAAACAACACAGCCCGAAATGGAGGCTCATGCATGTGAGTTTTAGTTTACGTAGTGCGCACAATCAATGGTAAGGGGAGTACGAGTTTCCTCATTGAACTCGCGTCTTTGTTATGTTGTAATATGAAAACGATTATTTAAACCCGAGTCAGGTTGATCCAATCAATGCTAATGGGTTTTCTTGTGCAATATTCTCTGCACATTTAGGGATGGTTGGGGGGATACTATTGTATTACATCGCCGATTCATTCGCCGTAAAGGCGACGAAAACGTAGCTATTTACGAAATTTATTTTATAAAATATAAAGGGGGTCAACGACAACGAAATACCGTGATAAATGTCCATATTACCACGTAAAAGCCTTCCATGGGATAAAAACCGCACGTGAGAGGGTTTTTTGGTGTTTATTTAGTTTTTGGTTGAGTACTGGCATGAAATAAAATACCGCTAAACGCCACTAAAATATTCACCCAAATTTGGAAACTGAAATGATATTGTGCCCGAAGGATTGTTTTGACTTCAATCCAGTGTCCTGGGCGACTGGGCTGGAGGATCCTACCGAAACATCAAACATTACAACAGGGGTAGAACGGTTCTTGACACCCTTAACACTATATCACCGAACAACTGAAAACACCGACGACATTTTGACTGAGAAAGGAACATTTCATTAAGAAGCAAGTGCATCGCTAGTGCAAAATGATTGTTTTGATGGTGATAATGTATAATTATGAGTGAGGTTTTTGAATCAATATTGTGATCGTCTTACTTTAAGTAACGAACCGGGCAAGCTGAAAAATTAGCTTGACCATGCACGGTGGGAATCAAATTCTCGACAATACTGCTCCGGAGTCATTTTAACACTACTCCTGAGACTGCATGGTATGGCGAACACCAATTAGTCAAACAGAGGAAATAATGTAATTGTTCATATAATTTCACAGTTATTTTTAATCTTGAAGCACAAAACATAGCGACACACGGGGATTGACACTCATTTGCGATCAACGGCTAACATCAAGAAAAACCTTGTCTGAAGGATGGTGGCGGGAAACATTCGTTATTTCTGGTTGTTAAACCCCCTACCTCAACTTAACAACCAGCAACGAGTGAAGAACCACGTGATTTTCAGCTTCCGTCATTCTTAGCAGTTGAGCAACCACACCCATGGTGGACACCAATGAAATTATTGTTTTCAGGTTTATAAGTCAATATTGTGATCGTGTTACTCTGAGTAACAAGCCGGGCAAGCTGCACTCAAGCTGCTTCAATAGGAAATACGAATACCGCCCTAATTTCTATGACATTAATATACAAACATATTTTAAAACCTCATTTTAATTTTATTTATTTATTTTGGGGAAGGTTTGAATCCTTAGTATTTTACGCGGTGAAAATGTGAACTGGTTTTGTAACATTGCTCCGGAGACGTTGATATGACGAAGTCATATCAGTCATACGAAGTCAGTCAATTCGATACCTGAAAGAATGTACTTCAGTATTCTTGTACGTTTGCATGGTGACATTACGTAAGTATTTACTAAATACTGCAAAGCTTTCGGATTTTTGACTGACTAATATACAATGTGCCAGAATTTTAACTTTTACCAGATTTGTAACAATAAACTTCATTTTGTTTCGTTTAACCACGATTTAGAGAAAGAATGTAGTGACCTTTGGCAAGAAAACTGATTCCGTGGCAAAGCGCCGCATGTGCTTTCAAGAAAGTGACAAAAGTGACAAAAAGGATACACATATGTGATATATATTGCAAAATTTGGTTTCAAAATTCTGGCTATGCATGTAACTCTTTCAGTTTGTCCGAATTTTCGGCTGAACGTTGCTCGAATTTCTTAATTCTCGAATTCTCGAAATTTTGACGCGGCACGAGGTCGATGAAACCGTTGGCACGGGCCAGGAGTGCCAACATCCGTTATTTGTCATGGTTCAACCACTGTGAACGACGGACGGACAGAGATCGACATTTCTATCATTTTGGGAGCTTTAGCAATTGGCAGTGACTACGGGAACGACTATGACTGAGTAGAAGATTCGCCAGTCCCTCGTGTTGTTTGCAGTTACGCCATCAATGAAAACTCGTAGTCACATAATAGAAAGCTATCAGAAAGTCATCACTAAGTCATATGACCAGCTCGAATGGAAGGCGGCCAAACGTAGTTTCTGTGCGCGGCTGGAAAGTTGATCATTATGACATAACACTCCCGTAATCCTAGCTCGTTCGCCTTGCCCCTGAATAAAGTCTAAACTAGATATAAATGGCAAATGAATTATTTAGCAGCTCAAGAAAGTCAAGCTGGGCAAGTATTTAGGGGTAGGCGATGCTCTAAAGAATGACAACTGCAAACGTACTGAACTAAATGAGGCAAAGATTTACTGAATAAAGGTCCGAAAAGTTTGAGCGATACCCTTAAGAGTGACCGGCTGCAAACTTACTGAACTAGATGTGAGTAACGGCAACGTGGTGCTCTGAATTGACGACTGCAAACTTTCCAAATTCATGTTAAATGCGATGGTTTAGCAGCTGAAAATGCTAAATATTCGGCGATGGCTATCATTGTCAGTGCATGATCATTGGAGAATAAGTGTATGTGCTTTGTTATTTTTATAGCGCGACTTCCCAAGTCCACCAATTAGATTATTTTTAAATGAAAAATCTACCAATGCGATTGCGATTTTAAGCTGTAGTAATTACTTTAATTTGACTACCACTAGATCTATTGTATATAGTAATTAATTTAATCTGACTACCTCTAGATTAGCCACTGGCCTGAACATGTACGTCTTCCGTTGAGACAAAAGGATTTTAATTCATGACCAGTAAATAAATGACATTTCGAGTGGTTTATACACACTTCAAATTCAAGCCAGGAACAGTTAATGGAAATGGATGATTTTTGGCACTTCACTCGATGCAGGTAAATTCTATAAAAGTTTTTTTTAAAGTGTCTTAGTTTCGAGTGGTTTATACACAATTCAAGCCAGGAACAGTTGATGAAAAAATAAGTCAACTATTGGCCCTCCTGGCAGGAAACGTAAATTGTTTTTACAGGCAGGAATCATAATTGATTTACCCTCACCTATTCCCGGCATTACATTGACTACGCTTGCTTTTGTCAGCTACCCCTGTAGCTCAGTGGCAAGAGCATTGTACCGGCATCGCAAAAGCGTAGGTTCGATTCCTGGCGGAGGATCGATAGTTGATTAATTTTTTCATCAACTGTTCCTGGCTTTAATTTGAAGTGTGTATAATGTGTACTGCCCTGCTTCCAGATGCGAAATTTTAATTTTGGGGCTTTGTCCAACAGCATCTCAGTTATGCGCAGTGGCGAAGCATTTACGTATTATATAGATGATTTACATGCCGATTATACGCAATTACACATTATTTAATATATATTAAAATTATGATAAAAGTAATTTTTCAGGTTTTCATTAGCTACTGTTTTTATGACGTCACATTTAGATCTATTTCAGGTCAGGTTTAAAATCAAGCTTAGGTATTTTGGTGTAACATCATTGGTAGTCAAGATTAAAAATAATCGTAGATGGCGGACAGTTTATTGGCCATTTTTAGCCAAAAGATTTCATGAACAAAGCACGATATGACAAATTCAAAATCCCCCACTCATCCCCCAACTTAAAAAATAAATTGGTCACAAGGGAGAAAAATATGAGTAATTATAATCTTAGAAATGGTGACATAAATCTTTCACTTCCTAAATTAAATACTGAATATTTGAAAAAGAGTTTTAGGTACATTGGGGCTGCCCTTACAAGGAGCCTTGTTAAAAAGCAAGTCATGCCAGCTTTTCAACAAGGAAAGATACTCGTATATACGGCCATTAGGCAATTCCCATTATAGCAAAGCATCATGGGAAATGTGGTAACCTTGTCTTGCAGGCGAAATGGCCGCCATCGAAGCGAGCATTTCGCATGCGAGAAGTATCGCTTTTTTAATACGCTTTTTTCGCAACATTTGCTAACTTTTAATACATCGACGTGTTCCTAATGCTGCAAAGTTTGTTTTGTTCAAATTGCATTGCAATCGAAGCAAAAATGAGCTTAAAAATGTGCACCGAACAACAGAGGGAGCGGAAAATTGGTTCGTAAATACGTTCTAAGAGGACGTTTCTTCTTGTCCTTTTGAGGTGAGTACTTTTCGCAAGCATTCTACATCCCACCATTTTGACCTACAAATGCGTGCATGCCATTGCTCGATGTATACAAAGTAATTTCACAACGATCGAGTATTTTGTGCGGATTCTTTCGCTTGTTGAAATCGACAAATGTTTATCAAAATATCTGTCGATCGTTCGATCAGCATGGCGTTCAAGGGCAATACGTTCAAAGGGGCTTTAAATCTTTTGGCGCGAAATTTAAGCAACCCAAACCGGTTTTATCCGACCCGGCACTGTTACTTTGCTAAAAACGCTAAGAAGAAAGCAGTTTTGACTTTGGTTGTTCGTTTATCTGCTCTTTTTGTTGTCGACGGCTCATTTCCACTTTCTCGTAGAATTATTCAAGTAGGGTTATAGTATTAAAATATTTTTATAGTGCTAGATATATTAAATTCGTAGGTAAAGCTATTTAATATTAACGATTTAAAATTTAACATAGTATAAATAAGTACAATATATTTATAGCTTAGGTAATTTTTAAAATTTACTAGATATAGAAGCTAGGCTAGGTCTAAAATATTATATTAATTTATTAGGCAGGCCCTAATAATAAAACTTCTAGTAAGTTTGTACATATTTAATCTTAAAATCATAGTTTTAAAATTCATAAACATATAAGTTTAAATTAAGTAATATAACTTTTTACTATGGATAATGAGCCAGAAACTTCATTGGGGGCAGATAGAGATTTAACACCACTATTAGATGGGTGGACAAAAAGTTTGAAGAACTGTCCAGTTTTTACATACACACAGTTAGAAAAGCATTTGATTCTTGAGGATAAAAATACAACTGATGGCAAACCTGCTGAGGCTTTTAAGCACAAGAAAAGTGGCTACAAGTTATTTAAAGCTGGATATCCAAGACAGTTTCGGGTGAAAGCTAATGTAAAGGATGGAGATGATAAAGTCCATTTTCTTGTCCGGTGCCATGTTAATGCAGAAATGAAAAAGAAACAATATCTTGTGAATGTTAACTTTGAACAAAGTTCAGGGAATGTTGTCTTGGCAAATTGCTCTTGTCCTGCTGGTGCTGGTGGTCGTTGCAAGCATGTGGCAGCTACTTTATTTCAGTTTCTTGATTATATTGAGCTTGGCCTATCAGATATACCTGACGACAAAACATGCACCCAGGAGCTACAGACATGGCATATCCCCAAAAAGAACACAACACAAGAAGCCCTATTATTTGAAGATTTGATGTTCCCCCAGGATACATATGATAAAGATAAAAAAGGTCGAAAGCGTCCAGTGCCTGAAGGGAAAAGAGATGGGTATTGCTCAACAAAAGAAAAGGTCTCAAAAGCTAATTTGGAGTGTCTTAAAGCAGGTTTGGAAAAAGCAGGAAGTACAAGTCATTTAGTCGGTATCTTAGACAATACAAAGTGTGAACCATGTGAGTTTGATGTTAATGACTTACCCTCAAGACAGAGAATTGTAGGTGCAAAAGGAGTGGGTGACAAACTGGACTACACTTCAGTAAGATCAAACATTCTGCAAAGGCTAAATGGAAAATTAGATTGTACCTCTATTCCTGATAAAGAAAAAAGTATGGAATTTGTCATGGAGAGATTATTTGTCGATAACGAAGGTTGCAAGGAAATTGAGAAGAACACACGGAAGCAAAACAAATGCAATGAGTGGTATGAACAAAGAAAATGTCGGTTGACCTCATCATTGTTTGGTGTGTGTGAAGAGAAGAAAATCAATCTATCCTAATAGTATTGTGAACAAAATTACAAAGCCATCTCAGACCAGGAGTGCGAGCTGTCAATGGGGAATTGAAAATGAGCAGAAAGCATTGGTAAGATATCATCAGTATAAAGATAGTTTAAAAGAACACATAAAACTTTGTGCAGCCTGTGGATTGATCGTAAATCCTAGATGGCCATGGCTTGGTGCAAGTCCAGATGCCCTCATTTTGGATCAAAGGGAAAAGGCTGAGTATGGAGCTGTGGAGGTGAAATGCCCTTCGTCTAAATCTGAAATGACTATAGCTGAAGCATGTAAAGATAAATCATTTTATTTAGAGTTAATTGATGGAAAGCCTTGTCTTAAAAAGACACATGTATATTACCACCAAGTACAAGGTGTTATGGCTATTTGCCAGTTGAGTTTTGTAGACTTTGTTGTATATACAGTAAGTGACATTCACATTGAAAGGATTTATTTTAGTGAAGTGGAATGGAAACAACACACTTTGCCTGAATTAACATCATTCTATTTTGATTATTTAATGGACAAAGTTTAATAACTATATTTGAATGTGCATATTATATTCACATAATTTAAATATAATGATTGTCTGAACAATTTACAGTGAATTCATTATAATTTCATTGTACAATATATTTAATTATATATTTAAACATTGAGTACTTTAGAAAAACTATTGGTTTATAACATAACAATTCATTCATTCTTCATGTAGTTGAACTTGAATTAAGGGTCTGAAAAACAATGTTAAATATGAGCAAATGACCCAAATCTTGTTCAGGTCTGCAGCCATTGATATTGGCAAGTCGAATTTAAGAATACGAAAGCTCTTAATCCTCTGGATAGCTCTTTCAACATGTATCCTATGTTTTGCAATCCGCCGAGTTTCAATTTCTTCTTCTTCAGAAAATTGAGCTCTCTCACCAAGGAATGGGGGTATGTTCAAAGAGACACCATGTGGTAAATCCTCCTCAATTTCAAAGCCTCTATCTGCCATGATCTGATCACCAACTTCCAATAACTTAAAGATGCCACAGTCTTTTGTCAGTTGTTTGTCCGATGTATTACCTGCATACAGCTCAGAAACAAAAGTAAGGTCCCCTCTTGGAGATATTCCAATAAGACCTTTGCGCGGTGTTATGATTCTTGTAGGTGGAAAATGTTGCGCTTTGGCTTCTTGGTTGGGATGGTCTATCGATAAATAACTCAGTACAGTCAATTATAACTCTTGTGTCTGGATAGGTTTCCTTGAAACTCTGTGGCATTGTTTCTCTAACATAGCTTTGTGATGGCCAAATGGGGATGGATCTTAAAAATCTGTACAAAAAGTCAAGCCAGGTAATCCAAATTCTTGACACTTGGGATACAGAGATGTTGAACCTTTCAGCTAAGTCCCTTTCAAGCAAACCCAGTCTCAGTCTTGTAAGACACATGAAAAGTTCTTCCTCAGGAGACAAAAATCTCTTTGGTCCACACTTCTGGTTGTTGGTTTGTCCTGAATTATTGGAAGATCCAACATATCTTAATCTTTCACAAGATGGACAAAGATAATCATAAAATGCCTTAAATGTACTGTAGCTAGAAAATCCAGTATAAAACTCAAAATCACTATTGTTATCTTTAAATCTTTGAATTGAGAAACGACATTGAATTTTTCTGTTTAGGTCAAAAATTTCTTTTTGTTTCTTTTCATTTTCTTCTCTGCTTCAAGTTCTGAAACCTTAGCTTCTAGACTTGGTCTTTCATCTTCTCTTTCACTTTCTTTAACTACATAAATCCTCTCCCTGCATTTAAAAGTTGTTCTTGGCTTTGCTTGTTTGGGCTGTAATAGTTTTTCCACTATATTTGGAACATTATGAAGGCATGTCTTCTTGCCACCAACAAAATGTTTTGAACAGACTCTATGATGTTTTTTTGGTACAAAATTAACCCTTCCAATCCAATGCAACCACATCTTCCTGAGCTTTTTATCAGTTGGAATTACATAAAATGAAAGTTCTGGGTTCTTTCTAGTGTTACTATCACAACTAGGAATGCAGCAAGTTGTTCCCCTCCTTTATACTTTCTTTTAGGACATGGAGCTTTCTCTATCTGCCCCCAATGAAGTTTCTGGCTCATTATCCATAGTAAAAAGTTATATTACTTAATTTAAACTTATATGTTTATGAATTTTAAAACTATGATTTTAAGATTAAATATGTACAAACTTACTAGAAGTTTTTATTATTAGGGCCTGCCTAATAAATTAATATAATATTTTAGACCTAGCCTAGCTTCTATAGTATTTTAAAAATTACCTAAGCTATAAATATATTGTACTTATTTATACTATGTTAAATTTTAAATCGTTAATATTAAATAGCTTTACCTACGAATTTAATATATCTAGCACTATAAAAATATTTTAATACTATAACCCTACTTGAATAATTCTACGAGAAAGTGGAAATGAGCCGTCGACAACAAAAAGAGCAGATAAACGAACAACCAAAGTCAAAACTGCTTTCTTCTTAGCGTTTTTAGCAAAGTAACAGTGCCGGGTCGGATAAAACCGGTTTGGGTTGCTTAAATTTCGCGCCAAAAGATTTAAAGCCCCTTTGAACGTATTGCCCTTGAACGCCATGCTGATCGAACGATCGACAGATATTTTGATAAACATTTGTCGATTTCAACAAGCGAAAGAATCCGCACAAAATACTCGATCGTTGTGAAATTACTTTGTATACATCGAGCAATGGCATGCACGCATTTGTAGGTCAAAATGGTGGGATGTAGAATGCTTGCGAAAAGTACTCACCTCAAAAGGACAAGAAGAAACGTCCTCTTAGAACGTATTTACGAACCAATTTTCCGCTCCCTCTGTTGTTTGGTGCACATTTTTAAGCTCATTTTTGCTTCGATTGCAATGCAATTTGAACAAAACAAACTTTGCAGCATTAGGAACACGTCGATGTATTAAAAGTTAGCAAATGTTGCGAAAAAAGCGTATTAAAAAAGCGATACTTCTCGCATGCGAAATGCTCGCTTCGATGGCGGCCATTTCGCCTGCAAGACAAGGTTACCACATTTCCCATGATGCTTTGCTATAATGGGAATTGCCTAATTAATTTAGACCCAACTTTGTATGCACTGGTACATAGCCGGTGGTCTAGTGGTAGAACACCTTCCTGTGATCAGAGTGGGTATATGTCCGCCCGGCTGTTATACATTAACGTTCGACTTTCGAGTTTAAAAACAGACGGCGCATGCGTGCTTCTATTTCATGTGATCCTAGATGCAGTGCATTGCATCCGGCATTTCTAATTATATTAGAAATTTAGAATTCCAATCACTAATCTTGGCTTGTTCGATAGATAAGGCGGGATATTCCTCCTTCGGCAAAACAGCAGTGCTAGAAAGACGACTTTAAACTTCGTTTACGTTGTTACAACCTCGTACCCAGGGTCTTTACTTATTGTCTTTACTACTCGCTCAGATCACGTGACAACTTGAAAGGTAAGAGGCCGTAAGGGGAAACAGAAAGGTTATTTGTTTGTTCAGAACTCCAAGGCGACATTTGGTTACAAACTGATTTGGTTGACGTGGAAATTATGGGATGAAACAAAATTTTCCAAGAATAATCTCATGAACATGGAAAGCTGTTTGAAATTGCTGCCAGAGAGCTGTTACAATAAGTTTGGTAAACTACTTATTGGTTTGTTTGTAGCCATTAGCACGGTTCTTATTGGATTCGCCTGGTATGTCGAGTCAATATCCAGTCTACAATGTGACATAAATAGCACTTTTTTAAAGAGAAATTACTTGGAAACACAGTCACATTGTCTTTCCAAATACAAACAAAAATTCCTTCCTTCGTGGTCCCTCTTCGTGCAGATTGGGATAATTTCAGGACTTGTGGTATTACTTAGTCTCTTCTACGGTTTTTTGGTGAGACGTAGAGTAAAAATCATAGCAAATAATCTCATCACAAAGACGAATGGCGGCGCAGAAGAAAGACAACCGCTGTCTGGAACTTCGCTATATGCACCGCCGCCAGTAGCCTACCAAAGTAGTAATCGTTGCTTTGTTTTCATTGCATACTTAATGCATTCGATAGGTCGTATGATACCACTGACGATATTCTCAGCGTTACTCCTAACCTCGTTTAATTTCCCTACCAACTTTGAATGTCCTTTGGGCAATAATAAAGCCACGACTAATACCCTTGAAAACGTTACTCGACCAACTAAGAATTATTCATTTGTGGACTGTACTTATCTACAGGGAACAAGAAATAAAGAGCTTTTTGCTGGCGTTACCGCGTTTTATTTTCTCATCGATGCAGTGATATTCGGGGAGCTTGTTTATCTGTTGTGGTCGGCATGGAAGGATTCTGTCTTCCGTACTGATCAAGAGTTTATTAGCGTGTATATTTTACGAAAGCGCACAGAAACGATCCCACAGTTAAACCAAATGATTCGGAGAAGCCAAAACAGACATGTATTTACTGAATGTGACGGCTTCAGACGGAAACGAAAACTCGAGGAGATTTATATAAATGTTCTAATTCAAGATGGGAGAGAAAGTACTTACAATTCCAGAAGAAAGTTTAAAGGTAGACATGAGATTTATGATATTCAATTGGAAAAATCCACTAATGCAAGAAGTCTCAATAGTACAGCTGAACTATTTCAAGCAACAAATGAGGATGAGAGCCATCCTAGAACTGTTCTTGCTGTTGGAAGACCTGGCATTGGGAAAACTCTACTGACAGAAAAAATATTTAATGAGTGGCAACAAGAAAAAATGATCGAATTCTGGCATGGAAAAATTGTACTATTGATTTGATTTCGCAATTTTAACAAGGGAGAAACCAGTCTTCGAGAAATATTAAGTCAGGCACATGGTTTAAATAGATCATCATTATGTCAATTCAACAACATGACCATTTGTGAATATATTCACCAGCAACCAAATAATACCATTCTTGTCTTTGATGGCTTAGATGAACTTCAAGTTGATGATGAGTGTTTAACTGATGAAAAGACAGTCAACAGCTCTGATGAGTTTGCCCACATTTATAAGATTGTTAAACAGCTAGTTAATGATGAACTATTACCTGGAGCCACTGTGTTAATCACATCTCGACCCACAGCAGAACATGTCTATCAAAATTTTTATTTTGATCGGGAAGTGGAGATATTGGGTTTTAATAAGGAACAAATAAAACAATATGTTGAATTTTTTTGTTATAATGACATGCAGAAAAGTTCAAAAATGTGGAACATAATCAAAGATTCCCCAGAACTACTAAGCTTCTGTTACATACCAGTCAATTCCTATATAGTGTGCTTGACATTAAATGAAAGCATTGATTTTGGTGAACAAGGGAAAGATAAAAGGAACAGCAATGTCCCCAAAACAATAACAGAAATGTACAAAAGAGCAATAAAGATTTTGCTGTACAAGCACAATTCAAAGTACAAAAATAAACAAGTTCCAAAAGATTATTTAACTGCAAAACTTCCAGAGAAACTTCAAAAGGATTTAAAAGAATTGAAAGAAATTGCAAAGGATGGAATGGAGAAAGACAAGTTGGTTTTTGAGTTTCAGAGCAGTGATAAACGTAAGGCTGACTTATCAGATTGTGGGGTACTCAATCAACTACATGATGAAAATCAGTTCATTTTTTCCTTTCTTCATCTCACCATTCAAGAGTTTTTAGCTGCACTACAGGTGGTTGATCATATTAAAAATGTTGAATCATTTCTGGAAGATCACATTGATGATCCCAAGTGGCATTTGGTGATCCAGTTTGTAGCTGGGTTACTTGGAGACAAAAAGAGAGAGTTAAGGTATGCCTCATTTTTATATATAGTGATGTAATTGTAGTCATGCAGTTAAATTTGATGTAGTGATGTAATTGTAGCCAGCTAAAAGATATGGTATTGTAATTAAATAGGTAATGCATATATTTGGAACCTTTGCCAAAAGGGACAAATTCCTTAAATAGCGTTGAATTTCTTGGTGCAAACAAGACAGCATGTGCACACTCACCATCTAGCTCCAATGGTTATCTCTTGACTTAATCATAACATAAGATATAGCAGATTAAATAGGAGAATTTTCTATTGGTTGTATCTAATCTGTGATTTGAATTCTTTTTTCCCATTAGGCCAACAGAGTGTGAAGACAGTGAAATAGTGAAAAGTATATGCAGAAGGTAACACATCCCACATATTTATTGAAGATCAACTATTATTTTAAACTAAACATTCTGAAAATTGTAAGCTTTTAAGTACATGTTTACCCCAAGGCTATGGAACGAGTACAGTATAGGGAATACTGAAGTAGCACCACTCAAGTGAGAAATTTTTGTATCACGCATATCTTATTAGGCATGGCATTACCATTGGCGTCAATTAATTGAATGTTTATTTGGGTGGACCATATATCCCTATATTCTTTTATGCCAGGCTGATTTTTTTTGAAAGTTAAGTTGTTTTCAAGAAATATAAGCCAGGCATAGCGGAATGTATGAATATGGTCCCCCTTGTTTAGCGTTCGATTGACGCCAAGGGAAATTAATTACCATATTTGCAAAATTGCAGCCAGTCAATTGCATTTTTCAGCCAATCAGGGGCTGTTTACATGAGCCCGGTTACCTGAGATTCAGGGAAGCGTGAGATGATTTTGAGGTATTGAAATGAGCAGATAACATGATCCTGGCAGTCGTATAATCACCACAACAATAGCATGTGCTTGTTTGGTGTCATAAAGACTTATTTCAATACCTCAAAGTCCTCCCACGCTTCGTTGAATCTCGGGTAACCGGGCTCATGTAAACAGCTCCCCAGAACTTCGTGCTGGCTAACTGCCAGTGACTGATTAATTACAGCACTGAGTTGAATATAGTGGGCTTACTATTCTCTCGTTATACTGTACGTGACATCAGCAAGCATGCACTAAAACAAAATAGTAACCACAAAAAAGTAACCAGCTTTGGTTTTTCCCCCACCTGTAAAAATGGTATTGACTTAAAATGGTGTAACGAACTATGTATTTCAACAGCCTGATTGCAGCCTTCAAACACTCCAACGAGTGCCGCTATAGGTCATAAGTCATAACGAATGATATAAAGTCGTGTCCCACGTTATAATATGGAGTTTTAGCAGTGACTACGAGTACGACTACGAGATTCGTCATTCTTGCGCGTTGTTTGCTTATGCCATCAGCCAAAACTCGTAGTCGTTGGGCTTTGGAGTACGAAATTTATCAAAAAACTCGTACTCAAAAGCTCGGCGACTACGAGTTTTGGCTGATGGCGTAAGCAAACAACGCGCAAGAATAACGAATCTCGTACTCGTAGTTGTACTCGTAGTCACTGCTAAGGCTCCCTAATGTCGCACCAATGGCGAAGAGCTAAGGAGCTTCAGCTATTTCATGTCATTAGAGAGGTTAAGATACCTGTACCAAATTGTAAATTAAGAAATTCAAAATATTTCGACGTAAGAAAACCGATCAGAAAATAGTAACTCTCCCTTTTGATTGTGTGTCATATTGTTAACATTTTGACAAGCATCTGTGCTTCATTTATTTCGTAAAATAGGCAGCTCGGTCAATGCGGGCACGTATACTATCTTATGTATATAATTATCCTAAGGCTGGCAACTCTCTCACAGTCTCACAAAAATATAATGCATACATTAATACGATCGCTTGAAATACAAAAATTACGCTAGTTTCTTGAAAAAAAAAACTAGATACTAAATTTATCTGTCATTTTTAGACTTGAAAACAATATGGAAATGCTTAAATTATAACAGAAGCGATTGGGTTATACTAGTTTTCTAAAGCTATGTTTTGATGGTAATTTTGTGTTTTTTGCCTGCGCATTTGCCTTTAAAAAAGCGGAACTTTTAAGGTGGCTCCCTATTTAGGAATATTGAAAACTCGTGATTTAGATTTAAAATTTTAGCATGAGATTTCTCGCTAAAGGAAGAGAAATTTCCCAGATATAGTAGGCAACATTTTAACAGTCAGAAATCATCCATAAATATGACGCCACCGCTTTTGTTATGGTAACAATGGCGATTCAATGTGGCCGGCATTTTACATATTTACACATTTTACTCAAAAACAGTTTGGTTACCCCCATTTTTTATCTTATAAAACGTTTTTTCACAAAAAAATGGAAAATGTGAAATAATGGCCAGAATTTTTCTACACTTTTCGGGCCAATCATATTGCGCGTCTTATTTAAAAAAAAATTACGAATACCGGCACCCTTGGCATCCAGCATCGAGACAAGAAATTTTGGCAGCAAATGCTTTAAAAATTGGCTATATTTTCGCACTTATCTACACTATTCGAACAAAATTTTTTCATGAGAATTGAGGGAAACTTTCATTGTTTTGTTTTTAAACATTTTTTTAGTGTTCATCAGCGTTTGTGCGTTTTTTGTGCAATTTTTCAATTGTTTACATCGTATACTTCGTCAGAGCTCGTAGAGTTGCCTACCTTATATAGTATATATAGTATATAAACATGCATACATAATTTTCGCATGCTTCCTGGGCTGCCTATGCTCTTTTTGATACAATGGCCAACACTTTCTCGTAATCTAAGTATCCGAAACCGAGTTAAAGCACTAGAAAAGTACTTTCTGTGTATTGTTTTACTACCAGGACTTGAGGTAAATTTGCACAACTCAGTATAAAACTCTGAAAAACGTCACGAACATCGCGCTAATTGCTGGCATTGGCGGCATAGTATAGCTATATGTATTTCATTTGTTCTTAACAATATGAACTATTTTTTCAAAATGTCTTTATCTAGGTTTCAAGACTGGATGCCAAAGATTCGACGTATTGACTCTGTTGATAAAGGTTTACTTGTGATAAAATGTGTTTGGGAAATGCAAGAAGATCACGTCATGGAGCTAATTTCGTCCTTTGCTTGCGAAGATGACGATGAAGAATTTTCTTTGCGTGGATTAGATATTGCACCAGCAGAATCTACTGCTTTGTTCAATTTTCTTAGTCACATCAGGAATTTAAAGAAGCTTCAAATCTACAAATGTTCAATGACGAACATTGCTATTCGTGGATTGGGTGAGTTTTTGAGAAACGATAGCCATACTCTGAAGGGTAACAACTGCAAACTTAATGAACTAAGTGTTGGTTACAATAGTCTTACAGCTGAGGGTGCTAAATGTTTAAGTGATGCCCTGAAGAGCAACAATTGCAAACTTACTAAACTAGACGTAAGAGGAAATGATTTAAAGGCTGGTGGTGCTAAATATTTGAGTGATGCTCTGAAGAGTGACAACTGCAAACTTACTGAACTAGATATAAGAGGCAATGCTTTAACAATTAAAGGCGCGGAATATTTAAGTGATGCTCTGAAGAGTAACAATTGCAAACTTTCTAAATTAAATTTAAGAGACAATGATATAGAAGATGATGGTGCTAAATATTTAAGCGATGCTATGACAAGCGACCAATGCAAACTAATTGAACTAGATGTAAGAGGCAATACTTTAACAATTAAGGGTGCTGAATACTTAAGTGATGCTCTGAAGAGTGATAATTGCAAACTTACTGAATTGGATGTAAGTGGCAATTGTTTAACTGCCGAAAGTGCTAAATATATAAGCGATGCTCTGGAGAGTGAGAACAGCAACTAACTAAACTAGATGTAAGTGACAATTGTCTAAAAGCTGAAGGAGCGAGATATTTAAGTAATGCTCTGGTGAATGCCAACTGCATAATCACTAAACTAAATATAAAAGGCAATGGTTTAACAGCTGAAGGTGGTAAATATTTAAGCGATGCTCTGAAGAGTGACAACTGCAAACTTACTGAACTAAATGTGAGAGCCAATGATTTAATGGCTGAAGGTGCGAAAAGTTTGAGTGATGCCCTAAAAAGTAACAACTGCAAACTTACTGAACTAGATATCAGTAACAACGATCTAACAGCTGATGGTGCTCAATATTTAAGTGGTGCTCTGAAAAGTGACAACTGCAAGCTTACTGTACTCTATGTTAGTCGCAATAGTTTAAAAGCTAAAGGTGCCAAATATTTAAGTGATGCTTTGAAGCTTTACAGCTGTAAACTTATTGAGCTATATATAAGTCACAATGGCTTGACAGCCGAAGGTGCGCTATATTTAGGTGATGCTCTAAGAAGTGACAACTGCAAACTTGCCCAACTTATGTAAAATCCAATGGTTTAACAGCTAAAGACGCCGATTATTTGAGTGATGCTATCAAGAATAAAAACTGCGAACTGATTTTATAAACTACAGGGTGTCTCAAAATATAAGAAACTGGATATCCGTAGCCTTGTTATCGCTTCGAAAGAAAATGGTACAGTACATGTATGTGCGACAAGCATAGGATGTTGGCAAAAATTGTACAGTATATATGTATGTGCGGCAGGCATGGGCTGTTGGCAGGTGACTGCACGTCGATGCACTTAATCCCCACATGCTTCATGGAACACGGAAGGACTTTTTTTCTAGTTTGGTGATTGAGACGAAACATCATTTGCCATGAACGGTGGAGTGAACACGCAGAATTTACGACAGTTTAATACCTTGCATGTTTTTAAAGTCTGCATGGTTTTCATGGTTTTCATTATTCACCGACAGTCGGCAATGCACTAATTCAAAATAACAAACCATGGTGAATATATATGCCTGACTTGAATTAATATGGTGCTAAATTATAAGGTAATGGTGTTTAAAATGTAAACTGTAATATTTGTGTTGTAAGTATTATTAATATTTTCGAATACCAAAAAAGTTTACTATTTCATGTTCCACTAACTTCATTGCGCGGGCAATATTAAAACGTCTCCCAGATCCTGGAACAATGATTGATACGCATGTGGCTATCATTGTGCCTATAATTATATTGGGATGGAGGGGGGGGGGGGAGGGTCAGTAATTTACCGACGAAGTTAATGATTTTCTGACGAAGTCGCTTTGCTGATTCTTAAAATTATAATTCGTAAATTTACCTAATTTTATCCCTGAAAGTAAAAGCGAAAAGCACCAGTTGACAAGTTAAAATTAGAGCAAGACAAAAGCGTTAACGAGCACATATAGATCTAACACAAAAAATCAGAATATCACAATCGATATAAAGACGTCATACTGCGACTTGCGTACGAGGATCCAGCTCGTTTCGGCGGTATGAAATCCGTCATTTTCAGTTGCGTGACTAAAATGTCGTATTGTGACGTATTCAAAAACTCAACAAATACGGCTTTAAGCAGATTGAGGAGTTTTACTGACGGTATTTTCTGACAACTCCATTCTGCCTTTATCTTGTGCGTTAAGGTTGCCAAATATAAGTAGCTAAATTGTGATAATTTGTTTATAAGTAAGTTCCTAAATATATCATAATCATTATGGTAGCCAAAGATTTTCATCAAGTTTCTGAGATCTGGTGTTGTATACTTATTTAGACGTTAATGCTGATCCGCGTCGTATGTGGGTCAAACCAAACGCCATTTACACACCAGAAAATTTCATGTATTTATCATTAGTCTGAAGATGTCTTAAAGACGAAAAGTTACCAATAAATCTTTAATGGCTTTGTTAAAAGTAATATGTTGTGCTCTCATATTTATTCTAAGAGTTTCATAATCATCAATAATCATTCTTGCCTTTGTAGTGACCTCACATTGGTTTCGACCTTTTTCTCTATATTTCACTCCTAATCCGCGATTTATCTCCTCATCCGCCAACTTCGTTCCCAGGGCCTTTTGGGACTTTATAGGGGGATTGGGGCTTGGGGGAGGAGAGAAGAGGAAAGGCCCTGGGATCGGACGTTCAAAATACCCACATTTTGTAGGTATTTTGGAAAAGCATAAATTAACAGAATCAAGGTACAGAATCGAGGTTGTTTGAGTCTTCCAGAATCCAGACTCCAGGTAAAATATCTTGGGAACGAGGTTGCTCATCCGATTTCATCCGTTCGTCCTCATTTTATCCCTTCATCCGCATTTAATCCCTATCTCCATCCGCATTTTATTCCCTCATCCGCATTTTATCACCTTATCCGCACTTTCCCTCCCGCATTTTTCAATCCACCATTCCCAATCCGTATTCGCATTTTATCTTTCGAAGTTGCTATTTTATGAGAAGCCATAACCGCCAAAATCCAGAGTAACTTTATTTACAAAATGGCATTGTTAATCTTGACAATGACGCCTTGAATGTATAAAATGGTGATTAAATATCTTAAAATTCTTCTCTGACTCAAATATTGTAATGCTATGTCGAAATTTAAAAGCGCTGAATTTTTTATCCAGCAGTTAAATTTGAAAATGCCGGCTTTTTCATGCAGCAGTTAAGTTTGAAAATGCTAACTTTTTATTCAGCAATTAAACTTGAAAATGCTGAGCTAAAAAGGTCAGCAGCTTTCTCGTGCAGGCTGATGCAGCAGTTAAAATCCCAAAGTCTGGTGACGGGAATGGCGGAAAATATATAGAACAATGCCACAGAGAGAGAAAGTATCAAAATTTAACATAATTGTAACATACGAATTCCTTGCCAGATTTACCGAGAACTTTCAAGACCCTATCCTCCTTTGGGTTTCCCTTTTTTGAGAGTTTTTTGGTTTCTTCAAAACTTCTTAATGAGACTTTAAACAATCGCTAAACGATTGTTCTTTGTCTGTCTGCGTTACCGCAGTTGAAAACGAAGGTCATCCTTTGATGATCATTGCGATCAATAATTGTCTATCACTTATTGTTTCCCCAGCAGACTTTAGAGATGTGGATGCTATCTCTGCCCGCAACCTATAATCTGTAACAGATTCTTCGCTCGTCTTTGTAAGAGAGGTTAGTTCGATGTATAGAGATACAACACGTGGTTTGCCCTTCAACAAATAATGTTCACGCAGGATTGCCAGGGCCTTTCGTCCATCGTTAATAACTGCGTCTGGGATAATAAACGATGCTTCGATCATCTAGTAGACCTAGACCTAGGCTCCTCGGCTCAGCCAATGGTCCTTGTATGGTATCGCTCAATTTTTTGAGCCTTAGATAGCCAAGAAACTTTACTTCCCATAACTCGTTCTTTCGTTCATCACCGTCGTATACAATAAACGGCTCACTGCGGTTGTGACTCTGGCTGGGCTCATAACCTTTTAAACTCATGACGCTGGAAGACTTATAGAAAAATATTCACTAAAACTTATACAATTTACAAGTACTGGAGACAACTTACTAACAACTATATGAAACAAAACTTTCATATTGCTAATTTTGAAGAGTTGTATATATTTCATAACTTGCCTTCTCCTCCCTAGTGCTCTCACTTTTAAGGATAACTCCTTAGAAATAGGAATTTAGAAGAATTTTGAGAGTCTTTTTAAGGAATTTAGGTTTTTAAAGAATTTGTGCAATATTCACGATAATTAGCCATTTCCCAATCGAGCAGGGTACTGGGTCTAGTCGCGAATCGCAAGCATCAATGGACTGTGTTGTGTTGAGATTGCAAAGGATTATAACTTTAATATAAGTGTCTTTTAGAACAGACTATAACACTGTTTATATATTGTACAAGAAATGAGCCCGCGCTCATTTAACTAACTAAATACTATATGTTATACTAATATAATAACACTACAGACTGTTTGGAGCGACAGCAAGTATAAGTCTGAAGCGTTTGTCCCAAACAGTCCATAGATGCTTTTCGGTTCGCGACAAAACCTCGTACCCTGATCGATTGGGAAATGGCTAATGGTCTGCATGGCGTATACATGTAAACAAATATACACAGGCTAGTGACAAGAGGGTTATAATACCCTAGCTAAGGTCACTAACCATTATAACACACGGACGTTGCAGATATATAACGAACGGACGAGCTGTAGAGTATAATATATATATGACGGAAAGGAGTTGTTAACCTTGCTTTATATAACCTTGCTGAAGGGATCATCCGCCACTCTCTGTGTTCTAGATCTTGTCCACAACTGGCTCTCTAAAACGGACAATCCACGTCACTATCTTAGTCTTAGAGCTTGCTTTCTGGATTTTAGCAAAGCTTTCGACAGAATTGGCCACAATATTGTTATAACTAAACTGATCGATTTGGGAGTGTCCCGTTGGATTCCCTTGGATTTGCAGCTTCCCATCAAATCGTCGTCGTGTGTTAAATTTCGACAATGCGTGTCCCGATGGCTACTAAATAGTGCTGGAGTCCCTCAGGACACCAAATTGGGTCCGATCCTTTTTGTCTTAATGATCAATAATTTAAAAATAACATCTCTGCGTTCCAGTAGTTGGAACCAAGCCAGCCCAAAACTGGTGGTTTTTTAGATTAAATAAATCAATTTTATACTACATTATTGCTTTTATAGCTTGCGTAAGACTGGACAGAACATCGTGCGACAAACAGAGTAACGCCGCCTTTCGCAAGCTATAAAAGGAATAATATGTATAAAATGTCGTGAATTAAGGCCCTGTTACACGGTGCAATTTTTCTTGCAACTTGCTATGCATTCTACTTCTAAGAGATGTAAATTAGTGAACAGTCTTGCAGAAGAAAAGTGCATGAAGTGTAGTAAACACAACATTATGCTTTACATTACGTATTTTATGAAAGGTCAGCGTTCGAACAGAGGCCTCAAGAAACGTTTTGCATGCGTAAATAAGTCAAATTGTTGGGAACGCCGTTTGAGGCGTAAGGTTAGGCCAACACACTCACAAAGTTTTGGTTTTTCTCCTTTTATTTCCTAAGTTATCCTCCCGATCACTCACGTCTCACTCACTCTAAAACCCTTGATTCACCCATATTATATCTGCATTCCTAACCTATGACGTTTAAATGATTGATTGTTCCTAATTACTAATTATAAAAAAATGTAAGAAATTTACTCCATTCTCAACACCCTCCCCCTATTCGATTCAAAGGAATCGAATATAATGAATCATGTTCTCGATATTCTATATAATAATGTTCAAATCAACGTTCGATTACCCAGTAATTCTGTATCGACGAATATAACATAACTTTTCGTGAAATAACTAACTTAATTAATCAGTTCCAATATAATCCCCTATGTAACGATTTAAGTTTAAATTTATGTTTTAATCATCTTCGTTTTCACCAATGTCCTTGATGCGACACTCTGCTATCGCTGCAGCGTTTCGTTTTGGTCGGAACTCTGGAACATCAACTCTAAGTTTTGAAGTTGCCGGTTTTAGTTCTGCGTCACACGAAAGCTCCATCGGGTACAAGCGTTGAACTGCTCGTTCAATGTTTTTTTTGTCCCACTCGCAGTCTCGCTCCTCGCACGATTCCATCCTTACCCGTGATGAGGCTTTGCACGATACCCAATCTCCATTTCCCTCTATTTTTCTCTTCGCTTTTCACAATGACGACATCTCCTATGTTCAACCGTATCACCTTCTCGCCGGTTTTCATGTTGTGTCTTTCTCGGAGACTTTTGAGGTACTCGGACGACCATCTCTTCCACAGGACGTCTTTGCACCGTTTGATGTACCTTGCTCGTTTCCGCAGATCGTCATCTTCGATGTGTTGATTCCTTTGCTCTGGAAGGATGTTCGGGCGTCCAAACTGTAAGATGTTAGGTGTCAGCAGTGGTAGTTGTGCATCATCTTCAACATAACTGAGGGGACGGTTGTTCAGAGCCACCTCAATGTCCAAGATCACTTCTTCCAACTCTGTGCAAGTAAGATGACCGTTACCGATAGATTTGTACAGCGCTTGTTTGATAAGACCTATCAATCTTTCATACTGCCCACCCCACCAAGGTGCTCGACTTAAGTTGAACTGCCACTTGATTGCCATCTTCGCCAACTCATCGTTGAATCTCTCGTCCTGCATAATTCGTTTCAGCCACTTCGCTCCAGCAACAAACGTCTTCGCATTGTCTGAATATATTTTCTCGGGCCGTCCCTTTCTCGCTATAAATCTTTTTAAGGTATTAAGGAATTCTTCCGTGCTCAGAGTTTTCGTCACCTCGAGGTATAGCGCGCGTGTCAAGGAGCAGGCGTAGACTAGGATGTAGGCTTTACGTTCTTGCTTGTTTCCTGCACGATATCTGATCGGACCCGCGTAATCGACTCCTACGACTTGGAATGGTAACTCGCCTGACGATCGGTCTTTGGGTAACTTTCCCGGTTGGGGGTTTGGTAGTCGTGTTGCGTGGAACCGTTTGCATCCAAAGCAGTTCTTTCTCACTCGTCTAGTCATTCTTCGTTGTCGTGGGATCCAGTACTCGTCTCGAACCTTGGCCATAGTCAGTCCCACTCCCCCGTGGAGGGTCACTTTATGGGAATGCTCCACTAACTTCTCGGTGAAGTGGTCTTTGTCTGGGAGATAGATTGGGTGATCGCCTTGGATACGACCATGACAGACAAGGATACCATTACTGCATGGTTGGAGGTTTAGCTCTGCCCGATCTTTTACAAATTCCGCCGTATTCTTATTCCTTTCTTGCACTCTCGCGATCCACCACAACTTCCGCGCCTCGATTTCCTCGGTGGACAGTGGACCGCTTACTGATTCTTTGTCTCTGCTGATATTACAAATGAAGCGCGAAATCCATGAACAGATTCTCAGGGTCCTCCACAAATTCCACTTTTTCAACAACTGATCAAACTCGTCTGGTTCTTGGACTGCGATCTTGAACAAACTCTTCAATGGTTTTATTTCTGCTATCGTTTCGGGGTTTGGGTTGGTCACGATATCGCTTGGCCAGGTATCTTGGATAGGTAGCCACTTTGGCCCTTTCCACCAGAGGTGCTCTTTCTCGCTGACTTTCCCTCCTCTGCTACCCAGGTCAGCAGGATTCTCTTCGCTGGATACGTGTCGCCACTGAATGTATGATTTCTCCTGGATCTTTCGCACTCTATTACCAACAAACTGCTTGAACTCTCCTCCTCCACGTATCCAGTGCAGGGCCACTGTACTGTCCAACCAACCAAAGACCTGGCTTACTGGAAACCCGTCCAACGCTTCTCGAACGTTGTGGACCAAGTTAGTGGCCATGTGAGCTGATACCAACTCTAAACGAGGGATTGTCAGGTTCTTCTTTGCCAAACGCGACTTGGCGGCCACGAGACCTTGGGAGATCCCACTCTGTTGTTTAACCACCGCGAATACCGACGCCGCGACTCCGTATCCACTCGCATCCCCGAACGCGTGGAGCTTGACATCTTCGATCTTTTCTAGAAACTGAGCTAAGCTCCTTGGGGCGTTCACGTGGTTTGGAAGACTCGTCTCCCATTTCAACCATCTCCCTTCCAGATCACTTGGCAATCTCGCGTCCCAGGCCACTTTACGATCACAACAATCCCGATACAATAGTTTTCCTTGCAGTGTAATCGGTGTGATTATTCCGAGGGGGTCGTATATCTTGGCGATTTTCCCGAGGATTCCTCTTTTGGTTGGCTGAGCTTTCTCAGCAGGTATCTCTACTTGTATGACGTCTTGATCTTTGTCCCATGAAAGGCCGAGTATTGTTGATGGGGATGACGTCGCCCCCAGTTGTTGCTTGGCGAACGTATCTTCTACAGAGGAGGTTGTGGGAGTTTGCTCGAGTTCAGGAACATTCGAGTGCCACTTGTGCAGCTGGAACGTCCCATCTTCAAAGATCTCAGTACTGATTTCTTTGAGTTGTTTCGCCTTCGCGACTGTTTCTCCTCCGCTGACCAAGTCGTCGACATACATGCTCTTACTAATTTCTTTCACGATCTCTGGGTGCTCTTCTTCGTGTTTTTGTAGGTGTTGTTGTATCACTCCCCCGAGCAGGAATGGGGACGGGGACAAACCAAACAGGGCTCTCGTAAAGCGCAACGTCACGACCTCTTTTGTCGTCAGATCTTTGAGCCAATGGAAGCGCATGGCATCTCGGTCCCCTTCGCGAATACGAACCTGAAGGAAGGCTTGTTTCAAGTCACCAGTCAACGCAACGGGGTGGAAACGTCCTCGGACGAGCACTTTCCATAAATGGTTCTGCAACGGTGGGCCAGTCTCTAAACACTCGTTCAAGGATGGTGAATTCTCGTGCTCTCGCGCTGACGCGTCGTACACAATTCGTAACTTCGTTGTTTCTGAGGTTTCTTTAATCACTGCTTTGTGTGGTATGTAAAATTCCCGTCCTTGTGGTTCTGCTTCGACCTTTTCCACGATCCCTTCATTCATCTGCTCTTGAATTACCCCATCGTACCGCTCTAGAATGCCTTGCTTCTGCAGCCTTTTGACGAGGTTGTTTAGGCGTTTCAAACTTCCGCTTTCGTTGCTAGGTAGCGGGGGGTGGTTGCCTTTCCACGGGAGGTTGGTCTCGTACCAGCCATGTTCGCTTCTCGATAGCTGCTCTTTAAACTCGCTGTATACGTTCTCTTGATCACCAGTTGGAGTATCTTGTAGGCCCAAAACGTCTAACCTACATAACTGTTCGTAATCTTCCCGGTGCACTTGTGTCAGTAACATGTTGTTCAGGTCGACCTTCTCACCGCCCGGAGACATAATGGTCCACCCAAACTTAGTCAACTCAGCGATTGGCTCTCCGGGTGACCCCAATCTCGGTTTCGTCGACGTTTTGATTTTGGCGTAGTCCCCAGTCCCTAGAATTACATGCACGGGTAGGTGGTCCTTTGTGTCCCGATCTTGCATAGTTACGCCTTGGAGGTGGTTGTATTTTGAAATAAGTTGTTGGTATTTCGGATTGTCTAAGGTCAAGAGGTCGCTTCTCTCAACTCGCGTTACTTAGGTCTCGATATAAAACTTCTCCTCTGCATCGCTTATTTTTAGAGCATAAATTCCAACCAAATTGGTTGAAGTCCCAAACATCATTTCTATACGTCGCATTTCTCGTTTTTGGGGTTTAGCTTTTATTTTGTCGAGCAATGCAGACGAGGCGTAGGAACTTCCCGCCCCCGTGTCGATTAAGGCGCGACATTTAACACCATTTATATTAACAACTACGACAGGATAGACGACAGATCTATTGGACGCACAAGTTGCGGTGTTAAGTAGCGTGTCATTAGAGGGCGCAGCAGGAGGCGTCGTATCACCCGGGGCGTCACAAATCGAGGTATGATGTCTACGCTTACATTTGGTACAAGCAAATCGGCTTCGGCAATCGGAGGCACGATGATCGGCCCCAGTACAGTTAAAACACAAACGCTTATCGCTTAGATACTTCTTTCGCTCGGCAGACGTAACTAATTTTGGACAGTTGATTGACATATGGTCAATCTCGTTACAATAAACACACCGTCTCTGTTTTGTTTCGTGTTGGCGCGTTTGGAATGTTTTCGTTCGAAGAACATTCGAGAACTTATTACTATTTTTATCAAGGGACCTGTCATCGACTCTCGTGGGGTTTCTCTCCGTCCATTTCCTAAGGGCATCTACTAGTTTGACAAAATCCCACTGCCGCCAGCCATCATCTGTTCGAACTAAATCTCCCCGTATCCCCTCTAGTTTATCTAAGGTCATGCGAACGTACCCATTTGCTTCTTTCAGCTTCCCCAATGTCTCTAAGACTGCACGTTAAACACTAACTTATCATAGAATGTGTGTATCTTACCAGGATTCGTTCCCTGTATGTTCGGTAGATTCATCAGGTTCTGTACATACGCATTCACGATCTCGCTGTCGTCCCCGTATTTCGTCTTTAGGATATTCTTTGCCCGCTCGTAACCTTCCGTAGAGAATGGCAGACCGTCTATGGATGACTTCACTTTTGGGCCGACCAATTCTTTAAGGTAGGAGAACTTCGTCACCGCTGCAACGTCCGCCTTGTCGATCTCGCATTCAAATTGGTTCCAAAAGCGTAGCCAGTCCAAATGTGTCCCGTGGAATGGTGTGATTACAAGCTTAGGTAGTTTTGCGCTCGTACTTCGTGCCTTCTCATACTCTTTACGCGTTTTATCCAGTTTAATTTCATGTTGCAGCTTTAGATCCATTTGAGTCCTATCGAATTCCAGTTGCTGTTCGAACTGCTCATGGCGCGCTTTCGCTTCGATTTCTTGCTTGTGCAGTTTTGCTTCCTCTTCCTCTTCTTGTTTCCATTTATTCGTTATTTTTAATGTTTTCGCTATCTCACTATCCCATCTCTCGAGTTCTAGTTCTATGCTGTCCGTCCATGTTTTAATCTCGCTCGCCTCGTCTCCGTTTCCTATCCGTATCTCTTGTACTTTTACCTTTAATTCGTAAATCTCGTCTGCGGTTTTCCGTATGGTGTTTTTATGACGCTCGATGCTCGTTATATTCCGCCTTTCGATCGCTCGTTCTAAGGTTTCACATGTGCCTTTAGCTAACTTCTGTTTTATCTCGATTTGTTTTATCGCTTCTTCCATTTCTCTCACAGATCCCGTCGGAGGTGCCACTTGTGTTGGGAACGCCGTTTGAGGCGTAAGGTTAGGCCAACACACTCACAAAGTTTTGGTTTTTTCTCCTTTTATTTCCTAAGTTATCTTCCCGATCACTCACGTCTCACTCACTCTAAAACCCTTGATTCACCCATATTATATCTGCATTCCTAACCTATGACGTTTAAATGATTGATTGTTCCTAATTACTAATTATAAAAAAATGTAAGAAATTTACTCCATTCTCAACAAAATTTCACAGAGGTATATCTCAATTTACCAAACAAAGTTGTCTTTCTTGACATAAAATTGATTTATTTAGTTTAAAAAACCACCAATTTTTGGCCGCATATGGTTGGGAATACGCGTTGACGACGTAACAATATCTGAGGTTGTCCCATGCAACAAGCGAGGTATCCAAATTACAAAACGAATTGCATCGCAATTAGTGATTGGACAAGTTCCAATAATATGAAATTAAACTCAAAAAAGTGCAAGGAGATGTTTATCTCTTTTCGACGTGAAATAGAGCAACCCCCACCCACCCTAGTTGTTGCAAACATCAGTCTTTAAAGAATAGAATCCAACAGTATTAAAGTATTGGGATTTACACATAGAGATAGTAATCAAAGCATCAAAGACAAACTTTGTTTATCTGTAGCTTGCAACAGTTCCAACGACATAGTGAGAAAATAAACAAAATAATTTTAAATTCAGGAGAAAAATGTAACTAGCCTCGTTTTCATGTAACCCGAAACAGACCTCTTGCTCTTTTTGGAATAGGTCTATGGCATTCATTATTAACTATCAACTAGTCAGAAAAAATAAACGGGTCCAAAGCGGACAATGCGACTATATCCCACATCAAGTTATGATGCAGCTCTAGATCAAGCCAAATGTTCGACATTGCACGCAAGACGCGATGCTTTCTGTTTAAAAACTTTTGATAGAATGCGACAGCTAGATTCACCGTTCACGCCTTAATCACCTTATACCACCGTCACGGGTTAACAAACATAATTGCTTTTTTCCGGCAATGTGTCTCCGATCACATAATTTGTAAATTTTGCAAATATTAGGTATATTAATTATTTACCATTAACTCAGTATGCAATACAAGGGGCCGTCCGTATCTTCGAATAACCGTAATGATGCACACAGATTATCATAATTCGATTGTTCTTTCATGAGCAACTGCTCTTGAAGCTGTCATAAATTAACCGCAGGTAGACGACTGCGCAATAGAGCTCTTCAGAACTGTCCCAGAACTCACGAAGCTGTACGCAAGATACCGAAAATTATGAATGAAAACAAAACGCCTATGCCTAACGAAAATGTTGTATCTATGCCAATTAAAATTCCTACTCGGAGATAATCTTGATAAGCCTTGCAAATTCAGGTATTTTGTACACATCGCCAAAGGGGCTGCTTAGTTAGAGGGAGGGCTACAAATAGAGGGAACACATAAGACCTCTACAAATGTGAACCAGAATTGTTCTTATTTCTAATTTTAAGTTGAACTACATCAAGCTTTTGCCCCTCACTATCCTCAGACTGCCCAAATGTTTTGATCACAACCTCTTCTACTCTTATTGTTTTCAAAGGTAGTATATTTCTAACCCTACTGGATATATAAGACCTTTGACTACCAGTGTCAAATAAAATCCCGGTGGTAACCTGCTCATGGTATTTCAGGGCTGAAAATTCAGCCCGGTATTGTGATAAAATATCAATAAAATATACCTCAGGATAGTTTCAGCCCGAATCTTACAGTTCTTACAATAAAAACACGCTTTGTCGTTTCTCATCGGTAACACCTGTTGTGCTCCCTCTTTATTGGCGTTGTCTAAGTGTTTTCAGATCCAGGAGATAACTTTACAAGGCCTTCGATATGGGCGTTAATCACAATTTGTTTTTGTCCAAACCGTTTCTTAAGAATTTCTTTGGCTGACACGTAATTATTTGCAGTCGATGGTTGTCCACGTATAGCTGCTGCAGCTGCCCCTCTAACATATTTCCTAGATAGGTAAGTTTATCTATATCCGAAAGTTGTTGATTCTCATCAATAGCGCCATATCCCAGAAGGGTTCATATTGAACTGCGTCTCCAAAAGGGCGATTTTTGGTAATTATGCCTTTACAGCCACCCCCACGGTACTGGCAACACTATTAGTATTATTTAATTGCATAGACTTATCTGATCAACTGTCTTTTTCAACCTTCAATGTCTCATCAATTCTTACAAACATTTCATTAATAGCTTATCGAAATACCCCTGTTTCCTTGATTTCATCATCGATATAAATTCCTCCTTTATCAGTCCGAGAATGAAAAAATCCGCAAAAAAGTTATTTTTTGCTTATATACCTATAACTTACCATAATCCATTTTCTTTTGTTTCGCTTGGATTGACTAAACATTAGTCGTTTTACGCTTGCCACCACCGACTTGATGCATCATACATAAATGTCCTGCAGCTGAGTTTGTAGAGAAAATGCGTTTTGAAACGTTTTACTAGATTTTTTTTAATGCTGGAATATTTGTGTTCGGCTTCACGTCGTTGTATAACGATTGATGATGGTAAATTTAAACGCTATGCCTATAGTATAGCCTAAATATCGTATGGTAGCACCTAATTCGCACAGTCTAGACTACGTAACTGAATATAAACATAGCTTTTGACTGGATTTCTTATGACACCTTTGACACTCTGTGAGACATTTCGTGATTATGAATTCTTTTATGTCACTGACAGCGTTTACCTAGGGATAGTGAAATATGTCACAGGCAAATGACGTCTCCCCAGAACGTACACACTTGATATCAATGATATGTCGTTTTAGTTTGCTGGATAGTGCCAACACTTTACCACTATTTCATTGCATAGACTTATCTGATCCACTGTTCAGTATGCTGATGACCTTAAATAAATTAATGCCTTAGCGCGTTATTAACTCCACCGCGCCCCACCCAAAAAGAGACCGTTCTTCACCGCCATTCTCCACCACACTCCAAAAGAGGTTTAATCGGTGCTCGGGCTCCCTTGCTAAAAGTGTTCGTGCTGCACCGCCATGTTATAACCACGCTCCACTGCCCATTACATCACTACTTCAGACAGAATGGAAACTGCAACATTTTCATGCAACATTCACAAACACCTAAATTATCGTTAATGTTTCGCCATAGAATAATATTCTTTACAATTCTCTAATTTAAGTTTAATAATTCCGTGAAGTTCATTCATTCATTTGCTGATAAGCTTTGCAGAAAACGAATTCATTCAGGTAAATTCTCTGTAGTCTTTTTGCTAAAAATGACACTCAAAAACTCGTTCTTGTTATATTTTTCGAATTTTTAGCAACGCTCGTGATATTTTGGCCATCTCAATCAATCATCATTTTGAATTTAACGAACTAATTTTAAAGTCAGAATGTTTATAATAAGCTAAAGACCCGCTCTATACACTTGCAATTTCTGCTGCGATTTTCTTCTTTTGACAGATGGAAACGAGCAAAACTTTATGAATGTTCTAATGTATAAGTGTTCTTATTTTCTACATCTGTAACTTATTTACTCATTTCCATTTATCAAAAGTAGAAAATTGAACATAAAATCGCAGCCAAAATTGCAAGTCGGTAAACGGGCCTAAACATCCTTCTAAACTCTATTTGCAGGTAGAAGCTTAATTAGGCCCGGGAATATATTCAGAAATGTGTTCTTCTTATGACCTTTTTTACGCAGTTATTCCTATTACGTAACTATGAATAAATGAATAAATTATACACCTCTGGATTAAGCGGTCTAGCTTCGGCCCTGAAAATTAAACAAACAGTTATTCCCACGTACCAAAATTAGCTTTACGATCTAGCATGCAAAATATCTTTTCTTATGTTGCTGAAGAGGTAAAATGTTTTTCACACCTCTTCGAAGATGCTGGAAAACGTTTTGATTTGAAATTGGATAGACTTGGGGTGGTCATAATGCTAATTATTGGCAACTGTGGAAAGCAAATAGCGTTTCCTAGGCATATCAGGAACTGCGCGAAACCAATACGCCCGCAATTTGCTGACCAGCGGCCAGCACACACAATTGACAATGGACATTGGTTTTATTGGTTTGGAGACTAAATAAAAGCACAATACAACTCATTAACTATGTTATTGTCCAGGTTTATGAAAAAATGGTTCCTTTCTCGTCACGAGTATATTGTATTTTATGCTGGTTTTCCACTAGCGATATTTTTCGCGCGAAGCAACTTTATTCCTTTGTGTTTGAGCAATTTGTCCCAGATGGTTGCTTTTGAGAGCTCTGGAACAAAAGTAAAATGTCGATTCGCGCGAAAAATATCGCTAGTGGAAAACCGGCTTTAGACCGACGTACCAATGGCATTCGCCTAGCTAAGCTCCTCAACCTTGACTTGAAAAATATGTTAATTATAAGATTGCTATTGGTTTGATGAGACAGGAACAATTTTTTGCATAAATCTACCTCAACATAGTTAATGATCGAGTTGTATTGTAGTTTTATGTGGTCTCCAAACCATGTATATTCTATTAACAGTGGTTTCACAGCATTCACTCACATGTTGACAAATTTGAATGGGATGCAGTGATGGCATTAAAACCTTAAATATCATTTGGTCAAATTTGGTCAGCCAAATTTGATCTGACGAAACGAAAAATCAGAACAGAAAAACCTTAATAAGTAATTAAGCTTGTAGGTTCACCACGTAAGTATACAATACTGCAAAGCTTTCGGTCCGTTAAGGCCCGTTATCGATTGTCACCATGCAAACGTACAAGAATATTAAAAAAACATCAAATTATATCGAAATATAAGAGACTATGTAATGGTACATTTGCATTTACATTTGGATCCCCTTAAATGTAATATTGTTCCAACTTCAATCGCCATAAACGTTATCTCAATAAATTTTGCATATATCGATAGGTTTTTACTTCCCTTCTCTCAAAGCAGCCTTGTTTTAGTTACCTAACGTTCATAAATTTACTAGAATTTTCGGTATTTCTAAATCCCGAGCAAAATTTTTCCCTCAATTTTTTCGCAAGTGCGATCGAAAAATAGCGCATTCTCATTCGTTGAGAAATTCACGTGACAGCTGTCCAACCTCCTCTGGGCTCTGGTCATTACTGTTGTTTGTATTTAAACACAGGACGAATTTAATACAGCTATTTGAAAGCCACTGTTAACCGTGAAGTTTTTATCACGTCTGTTTACGTTTCAAACTTTCGGGTTTAACCGGAAAGGTCAAACGTTGAATGTTAAACTATAAACAAATCAGGTTACACTGTGATATTTCGACAGTTTTGACAGGTTCCGCCCAATTGTCGACGTTTCCGGTTAAACCTAAAACTGCACATTCCCTGCCACAGATCGCAGGTAATCTGTGCCCTGCCTAAAAGTCTGAAAGACTGAAACAAACGTTACCACCTGAACGGGATAAAAACTTCACGGTAAACAGTGGCTTGCAAGTAGCTGTAACTGCTGAACGATATTTTCGAAGGAATTATAAAAGATTAGTTGTGAATATTGGCTACAGGTAAGATTTTGACCTTTTAACCGCTTCTGCCTAATTGCGAAGCTTACTTGGAAAGGCGAAATCGAAAGCGATAATAAAATAATAGAAACTTCATAATTCAGTACTATTTTGTCACGATTTTGTGCTGTTTATAGCGTCCGAATTTGTTTAATTATTTCTTCAATTAATTTCAATTATTTCTTCGATGGGTTTGTGAACAACCCCTTAACTCGCACTGTTTATACTGCTCTATCAGCTTGTAGTTGTGGGTACACCACGTAAATATTTATTACTGCAAAGCTTTCGGTCCGTTAACCCGCGCCTTTAGTGCAATTCTTCATCATGCACTGATGAAGGCTCGGGTTATATTGTTATATTACCATGCAAAATATTATTTCCATACTGTTCTTGTTATTAATTGAAATGCCAAACGCTGTTTAAGCAAACATTGGCAACTATTTTACCAAGCTTACACAAAATGGCTACGAAAACGGATTACACACACAATAGCTACGAATGAAAGAGAATTTCAGCAATCAAAATGCTGTTGATTGCAGAAAAAAGACATCAGCGCCGTTGCTAGACCGCTTAATTGGGAGGGTGTATATTCATACACTCAGTATATACCGTAACATAGCCTATCGAAGGAAATTTTTCCTTTCGATTGTCTTATGCTCACAATAACTAAAAATTTGCATAACGAAACCGAATCTAAACTAAACGCTACGCCACTGCATGCTTCCGGTATTGTGTTTCAAGAATAAAATTGACTGTAATTAGGCCCTAGGTAAATTTTCTGTTTGAAGCGTTGGCATATATCGCGCATGTATGGGCCATCTATGATAACAAAAGGTGAAATTTAATAAACTCCTTAAAAAACAGAATTCTCTGAAGACTATATATAGCCAGACGTAGGTCTACATTTCATGATTTCTCATCATTTTGTACAAAGAACAATCATAATATTGGAGTACACATTAAACCTTGTTTCAGAGGAATCCTTGTTCCCCTGTATAATTAGCGACTTGGTATTTGTCAGAGATAATTAACTGAAACTATACTCATAATTGGAGCTGTAGACTGTAGTTTTATATACACTCCTATCATTTACCTGTTACCATATACTGTATGGATAAAAAGATCCAGTAAACTCAGGAATGCAATGGTATGTGATTTTACTGATTTAAGAAATTGATTTATACTTGGTTGCTTCGAAACATATGATGACAAATATGGGTATAAAAAAATAGTACATGACATGATGACAGTAAACAGATCATTACAACAATGGAACATTTTATTTACATGGAACATTACACTATATACTTTTTGCACTTTATTGCAGATTTGTTAAGAACAGCAAAATTTATTGCTGCAGATATCATGATTTCCTTCCTCATAATTAATGGACCTGCAAAGGGCTGCATGAGTGCTGCCCATTGCATCTAAAAATTTAGCAGCACCCACTTATTTATGTTCATGTCTCTGAGTATATATAGCAGATACATTTTGCCATGAAGCACCACTAGATTGTAATTCAGATAGTAATTCATTCCAATTAGTAAGTTAGATAGAGTAGGAAATATACCTGTTTTGTTTAACGTTTTCTTAAAAAAAAATGCTTCAAATTGTCACAATGCGAATTCTGATTTGAGTTCAGCTTAAAAGTATTTGAAATATTATATATTTAATTCAAACTATAATTCAACATAATATTCAATTAACATTGTACATAGATATTGCTTTATTTTGTTCCAGTGGTTTCCAGCCAATTTCCTTTAGATATGATTTTCCTAACTTTTAATATGACCTAGCTAACTTTATATGACTTAATAAGGTTACTGTTTGAAAAATTTGAGATGTGACATTTCTCATATTAATACACAGTCTCACCAGTTTTATCAAGATCGCTATCAAATATTCTCTTTTCACAGTCAATCTTCAATGCATTATCAAAACCTTTCATCTACTATATACCGATCAGATACCAATGTTATGTTACCTACGTGAATTATCCCCATATTATTCCTTCTGAGAATTTAAACTTCGCGGAGCCTCTAGCACCTCTGAACAACACCAATCCCCCGCCATGCACTTATAGGCCCTGTCTACACGATGCCGGAAGAATTTGAAAACGCAAAAATATTTATCCGTTAAAACATTTTTCCGCGTCCACACGTAACACAAAAACGACCCGAAAACGCTAAAGTTATTTGATCCGCAATACACCTTCATGTTTTCCACCCGCGTGTCACAGGTTGGATGTCGAATTCAACTGAAAGCAAAAATCTACCAAATCCAAAGTAAAGAACAAGAATGAGGACTTTGTTTGGATAGACGACAAGCTCATGAAATATTGTTGTTGAGTATCTATTAAATGCATGTCGTGTATAAGAAATTGTGTATAACCATAGTCCGGCATTTTTGACATTTTCTCTCGTAAAATACTTCCGCAAATGCTTCAAGAATTGCAGAAGAACTCACCATGAAAATAACCTGAATAAGACTTTTTTGAGGCTAATATAGTGATATAAAGTTGAGCATTAAGCATAAGCCACCAGACTTGGAAAAAGCCTCATTTATATGGACTACGACTTAATACGTGACGTCATCGTTTTAAAATTTATCCGGCAAAGCTGTCCACACGTATCCGCTCAGCCGTCGTTTTCAAATTCTTCCACTCTGGAGAGCGTTTTCAGATTCTTCCGTTTTCAGTGGCCTTAGGCCACGATGCCGGACGAATTTGAAAACGCAAGAATATTCTTACGGTTACGTGTATCGTCCACACGTATCCGGCGTTTTCGCCCACTGAAAACGGAAGAATCTGAAAACGCTCTCCAGAGTGGGAGAATATGAAAACGACGGCTGAGCGGATACGTGTGGACGGCTTTACCAGATAAATTTGAAAACGATGACGTCACGTATCAAGTCGTTTCTATATTGAGGCTTGTTTCAAGTCTGGTGGCTTATGCTCAACTTTATATTACTATATTAGCCTCAAATAAGTCTTATTTAGGTTATTTTCACGGTGAGTAAAATCGGCGGCAATTCTTGTAGCATTTGCGGAAGTATTTTACGAGAGAAAATGTTCAAAATGCCGAAGTATGGTTACACACAATTTCTTATACACGACATGCATTTAATAGATACTCAACAACAATATTTATGAGTTTGTGCTTGTCGTCTGTCCAAACAAAGTCCTCACTCTTGTTTTTTGCTTTGGATTTGGTAGATTTTTGCTTTGAATTCGACATCCAACCTGTGACACGCGGGTGGAAAACATGAAGGTGTATTGCGGGATTAAATAACTTTAGCGTTATTTTAACGGATAAATGCCCCAATTACATCCGAACCTTGGAAATGGAACCACTAAATTATAAGAGATCAAATTTAATCAGAATTCCCTGTATACCGATGAATCGTATTTCCAATTCCTGTATAGTATGATTGATGTCTGTTTACTTAACGCAAGATCAATAAACAATAAAGCATTAACTATTAAAGATTTTGTTGTGGACAGCGATATTAATTGATATACTGGCACTTACTGAGACATGGTTAAATACAGATGCGATTGACCATTCCACAATAAATAGTATATGTCCGAAAGGAAATATGTTTCAGCATGAATCTGGCGAGAAAAGAGGAGGTTGAATTGATATTCTATTTGACAATGTTACTGAACCTCTGGCTCTTTATGATAATACATTGTCTTCAATTATTGAAAAACACGCGCAACGTAAGAAACGAATTGTTACTTTAAGACCGTCGTCACAATGGTATACGACGGAGATAAAAACTAAAAAGAATAAATCAGTCGATAGCAGAGAAAAATATGTTGAGCAATGCAATGTAGTAAATAACCTTGTCTATCAAACTAAAATGCAATTCTATAATAAACTCATAGATGAAAATGCCGACAAAAAAAGCGGTCTGGTTTAATACAGTCGATAAGATGATTGAAAAATGAAAGACAAATTACCTTCTTATGACGATGCATATAGTTTAGCTAATAAAGTTCACTGACTTTTTTGTGGAGAAGATACAGACTATAAGAACCAATGTGGTTCTAGCGAGGACCACATTGAGAGAACCGATGTGATTCTATCGACCAAGGAGTTCTAGTGAGGATAGTATAATATATAATAATAATGTTCTGTGAAGGAACTTCATGAATTTACATACATCGCCAAAGAAGAACTATCCCCTCTTATATCCCGTTGGTTAGAAAGTCTTGTATCTTCCTATACCTGGTTACATCTTAAGGGACTGCATTGAAGAATTGCCACGACCTGTTACAAGAATTATCAACCTCTCATTACAAACAGCTGTGATGCCTAAAGACCTCAAGGAACCGTCTTGAAACCGATCAAAGATTAAAAAGGCTTCACTTGACAATGAAATATTTCCTAACTATCGACCAATTTTTAATATTCGGTTCTTGGCGAAAGCTATTGAGAAGTGAGAAGGTTGTTGCACATAAACTAGACCGTCACCTGACCAATTCGAATATTCATGAAGTTTATCAGTCAGCATACAAGCAGGGACATAGTACAGAAACAGCACTTGTGAGGGTACATAATAATATTCTACGTGGAATTGACGAAGGTGGTTATGTGGTCTTGTTACTATTGGATTTTTCTGCAGCTTTTGATAAGGTAGACCACGACATATTACTTGACCGTCTCAGTACGGTCTTTGGCATTAAAGGAAAGGCGCTTGCATGGTTCAGATCGTACTTATTAGATCGAGCTCGATTTGTGCAGATAGATGATAAATGATTCTTCTCACCATGATAACTTGACCTGTGGTCAAGACCACAGGGCTCTGTACTTGGGCCTATTCTTTACTTGTTATATACAGCGCCCCTTGCAGATGTCATCAGACGCCGTAAAATGTGTTACCACTTCTATGCTGAGATGGTCAAATTTATATGACGTTCAAATCATTGATTAATGAAACCATTAGAAATCCGAGATCCATCATTGAAGCATTTGCCAGAGATATAAATTACTGGATGAGTACCAACAAGCACAAACTTAACAATGGTAAAACTTAATTACTTGCAATACAAACCTCTCATCGACCATTATCTCCATTACAGAGCATTTACTTTTGTACAGAATTAATTGAATCAAAACGATCTACGAAGAACATTGCTGGATAGTTTGATAACACTATGTCTATGAAGAAACAGATGAATGCAATCTGTAAGAAAGCTTTCTACCGTCTCCTTACTGCTACTAGAAAACGTGAGCATATAACACATAGACTAAAGGAACTCCATTGGCTTCCAATAAAAGAAATAATTGATTTAAAATTTTAATATTTACGTTGAAAGTGCTAAGTGGAACGGCACCAAAATATTTATCAGACATTTTAACTCTATATCAGCCAAACAGACCTTTAAGATCAACGAATAAATAGTACTTTTAATAGGACTTTTAATAGTACCAAATTTTAATCTTAAATGATATGGGAGAAAATTAAGCTTTCTCTGTTGCTGCACCAATGTTGTTGCATGCTTTTCCAGATGGTATTAGGAATGCAACTTCTATAACTATTTTTAAAAATAAATTAAAGACTTTCTTATTTAGACGTGTATATAGCTCTTATGAAACATTTTAATTAACTACTTAAGTAGTTAATAATGGAACAATGGAGCACTGAAGTCAAAATGAGGCTCTGTTTTCAACCCCATATAAGTGAGTTAATCGTTTTCCACATAGCTTTTGGATCCTTATTGGAGAATTTATGGCATTATTGTAAGAAGCTTTTATGCCATTTTATTTATGTCATTTTTCATGCTTCTGTAAGTTATTTTGAGCCTTTTTATACGCATTATTTCCATTAAACTATCATGAAAAAGAATTGAACCTGTTTTGACTGCATATTTTAAGAGATAATCACTACAGTATGATAATCATGCACTACATCTCTTACTTTTCCGTTTACTTCGTACCATGTGGTACGAGCGGACTGCTTCGTATTCGCTCCCATCAGGTCTGATCAGGAATACTTTTATCCAGTCTTCCAAAGAAATTTCTGGCCAGATTCGTGTGATGTGTTGGTCGAATTTTATACAAGTCAAATTCGAAATTTTCACGTGAAAAATTGTTTATACAGTCTTGTAGTAGCCTATTTAAAATTTTGGGCTGTTTTCGTGGTATAGATGTTTCGTGGTATACCTAGATGTTTTCCTGCAGATATAGATTAAGCTATGATCACAATTCCAATATGATGTACATAGCCATTGTAATATATTCATATTAGAGGTTTAAAGGGTCTTAATTTCGAGTGGTATTATACACACTTCAATTTCAAGCCAGAAACAGTTGAAGGAAAAATGAGTCAACTATAGGTCCTCCGGCAGGAATCGAACCTACGCTTTTGCGATGCCAGTGTAATGCTCTTGTGGTCTAGAATATTTCTGCATCGAGTGAAGTGCCAAAAATCATAATTGATATTCATATTAGGTATTATATTATTTTAATTAATGCATGATATGTGCACATAAATATGTGTGTTTGAGCACAAAGATTCATTCGATTCAAATACAAGATAGAACACAACATATTATGGTGTCAGGTGTGGGATAGGTCGGATATCTATTTTAAGATATAAATAAGCATGGCATCCAAACCTGTTGGAATCAGCGAGCTTGAATTTGAAAACAGTAATATCGCCGAAAATTGGAAGCATTGGAAACAAACGATGCAATTAATGCTTCAGGGCCCGTTGGCAGAAAAGGACGAAAAGCAACAATGCGGCTATTTCCTTTTGTATGTATAGGACAAGGTGGGAGAGATATCTACAACACATGGACATTATCGTCGACAGAGAGAGTTAAAATCAAAGTGTTGTTCGAGAAATACGTAGCATATTGCAACCCGAAACAAAACGTTACTGTGATAAGGTATAAAGTTAATACACGAAGTCAAAAAGACGGCGAAACTATTGACGAGTACGTGACTGAGCTAAAAACGGGTAGCGAAAGACTGTGCGTACGGGGAATTGACCAATGAAATTATTTGCGATAGAATCGTTTGTGGCACAAACAACCCGCAAGTAAAAGAGAAACTTCCACAAGAGAAACTCAAACAGACGAAAACAACGTGGTTGATGCATGTGCACCTTGTCACTAAGTTTGAAAGCTTGCCAGGATTTGGCATTAATTAAAGTTGTCTTGGCTATAAACACGGAAAAGTGTAGTCAAACTGACCAGTTAATGCGCGAATTTAAAGATTTGTTTATTGGGCAAGGCTGTATACCGGGGAACACTCAATCCAGTTAAGCCTCAAATAGAGCCCGTCGTACATGCAGCAAGGAAAGTTCCTGTAGCCTCGAGGAAGAAAGTCAAAGCTGAACTAGATAGAATGGAAAAATTAAATGTTGTTGCCAAAGCTGACGAGCCAACAAATTGGGTAAACTCGATGGTGGTGGTACCCAAACCAAACGGGGATGTTAGAATATACTTAGACCCAAGAGATCTTAATAAGGCAAGCAATAGGGAACACTATAAGATGCCTACCCTAGAGGAAATCACTAGTCAATTGGCTGGTGCCCAACATTTTAGAGTCCTTGATGCGACTTCCGGATATTGGGCAACACCCCTCACTAGAGTTGGTGTCCTGAGCATGAGAAAGTTTTTGTTGAAATTAAGGAAATGATCACAGAAGTTCCGAGTCCCGTGTTGAAGTATTATGATCCGTCCAGGCCAGTAAAAGTACAAGTCGATACCTCGCAAACCGGCTTGGGAGCAGTAGTCATGCAGGACGAACAGCCAATTGCTTACGCCTCGAAGTGATTAACAACTACTCAACAGGGTTATGCCCAGATAGAGAAGGAAGCCTTGGCCCTCGTGTTTGGTTTTGAAAAGTTTCACCGTTTATGGAAGAGACTTTGTTGCTGAAAGTGACCATAAGCCTTTGGAAACCATAATGAAGAAGCCATTACACTTGGTTCCCATGGGATTACATGTACAGAGAATGAAAATACGATTGCAAAGATAAAATGTTACAGTTCAGTACAAACTAGGGAAGAATATTCCGGTTACAGACACCTTGCCAAGAAATGGTGCTCTTGATGGTAGCGTTCCGGACGATATAGAACTAGATGCGTACGTGGAAGCCATATTGAAGCAAATGCCTGTGTCTGATGAAAAGTTGGAAGAGATGCGTGATGCAACGAAGGATGACAGTGAATTACAAGAGCTTCAAAAGCAAGTCCAGCGAGGATGGCCTGATGAAGTGAAACATGTAGGTGAGTTGATTCGTCAATACTAGCCCCGTTTACACTATAGACTCGATTTATCGGCACGGCACGGCTAAAATGAGTACCCGTGCCCATTTCATTCGTTCCCGGCCTTTGTTTTGGTAGCCTGAACACTATTAAAATTGAGCACGGGTACCTATTTTAGCCGTGCCGTGCCGATAAATTGAGTGTAGTGTAAACGGGGCTACTGAAACTACAGAGACGAGCGAACTATAATTCCGAAAGGACTACGAACTATAATTCCGAAAGCCCTACGACAAGAAATGCTTGAGAAGATACACACTGGCCACATGGGTGTGCAGAAATGCAAACAACGAGGTCGTGATGTTATATTTTGGCCTGCTATGAGCAAAGAAATTGAAAGCTTGGTAGCGAGATGTGCAACATGCCAAGAATATCGTATTGCACGGCAGAAGGAGCCTCTTCAGCCTCATGAAATACCGTTGCGTCCATGGCAGAGAGTAACCACTGATTTATTCGTCTGGGATAATTCCAACTATGTATTGGTGGTGATTATTACGGTAACTACTTCGAGATGTCGCAACTTGCCAATACAAAGAGCCCAACGGTGATTCGACATATTAAGTCAATATTTGCCAAACATGGTATACCAGAATTCGTAATGTCGGACAATGGTCCCCAGTACTCTTCCGAGGAGTTCAGCCAATTTGCGAAATGTTGGGGTTTCACATATAAAACCTCGTCGCCAACTTATCCAAAGTCAAACGGCCTTGCAGAGCGCACTGTGCAAACCGTGAAGAATCTACTAAAAAAGGCTAAAGCAAGTAATCAAGATCCATATTTCAGCTTATGTTACAGGAACACGCCGAATCAAAAAACCGGATCTCCAGCACAATTATTGATGAATCGAAGGCTTAGAACAGATCTGCCTACCCATCACAAACAATTGTTACCGAAATTGACTAATCACCAATTTATAAGGAAAATGTTTGAAGAAAAGAAATTGGAGCAGAAAGAACATTATGACCGTACAGCAAAGCCTCTACGTCCGTTGAATCTAAATGATAGTGTTCGAGTGTCCGTTGAATCTAAATGATAGTGTTCGAGTATGCCAAAGTTGATGTGGACGAGACACTAAGGTCGTTCCATGTTCGTACTCCTGACGGAAGCACGTTTAGACGGAACTGGCGACATCTTCTTCAAGTTCCGGAATCAGAAGATAATGAACAGTCAACGTCTACAGATAACTCAACGAACAAGTTGGAAAAAGCACTACAATCGCCACTAAAAGCCACTCAGCTGGTCAGGACGAGTCGTGAAGAAACCTCAGAGATTTGGTGACTATGTCTAGATTAACATAATAGTGACATTATTATAGCTTACATTGTATAAATTTTTTGGAACATTTATTAACATTATATTTTAGAAAAAACGTAAACGATTGTCTGTTTACTAAAAATAGTAACTTCAAGTTTTCAATTAAACAGGTGAGATGTAATATATTCATATTAGGTATTATATTATTTTAATTAATGCATGATATGTTTACATAAATAAGTGTTTTTGAGCAAAAAGATTCATTCAATTATCGCCGGACGATTACTAAAAGATATGCAATTTGTGCCTGGATTCTTCAGTAATACGAGTAGATTCGTTGATCAATTGTTCATGATCAGACATGCTTGAACATTTTTACTAAATGAATTAAGATTTTTGGTACAAGAAGAAATGCTTCTCCAGCGTGCCTCTGGTTTAGTCTGTTAGCCTAGTGTATACCGCGTGTTAATTTCCTGTTACACGCTGAAATCTTTCTTGCTGCTTTGCAATTCTTGAGAGATGTAGCTAAATTTGCAACTACGAGACGTTTATGTTTATTTATACACTCCATGGACGTTTTTTACACTTACATTTTAAAGACTCTTCACTGATTTATATCTCTCAAAGATAGAATTGCATTGCAAGTTAGAAGATTGCACCGTGTAACAAGGCCTATATGATAAAAATCTACCTTGATCTAGGTTTGGTCATGTCTACGGTCCGTGATGTTTGTCTGAAATTTTTCTGGCAAGTCTTAATATATATCTTATCGAATTTCGGATATACATAGCTAAATATACCTTACCAACATAGCATATATAGCTAGATATACTTTTACCAACAAAAATCGGTTGATGGTAACAATTAAAGGTAACAATTAAACACAATTAATGAACTATAGAAATTGATTTTGATGACGAAACAAAATCGTTAACATCCAAAATTATTTTCACTATTCGGTTTTATTTATTAGTGCAAAGTTTCTGTGAAACTTTGCAGTATTGTGGTGAGTGGCGAAAATTCACATCAGACAGTCAGACAGTCAGTCAGTCATAGTGTAAACTCCGGGGGGCGGAGTGTTTTTATGCGTATAGTAGCTTTTTGTATATAATCAGTAATTTAAAGTTTTTAAATCAGTTTAACTTGCTTTATTTATTAATTCTCTACATCCCTTTTGCTAAGTTCACCAAAATATTGAGGAATTTTGACGGTTACTGTAAATTTTAAAGCATTGCTTTTCCGCGGTTTGGGTTTTGTTTCAAAGTGATTTGCGCAGATTTACCCCCGGAACACCCGATTTTTTCCTATACGTCGCAACTGCGCATGTGCCGTCGAGCCTTCAACATTATTCACGATGTAAAGAAACGAGGAGCGACGAGCATTGCTTCAAAACATTCCGAGCGTAGAAATCGTGCAATTATTTGAGAATCTACGCAATTTATCAACTTATGTTATGAATTACGAGCATTCAATTCGACACAAATATAATTTGGAAGGTTTATTCCATAAATAGAGCTAATAGGTTAGGAAGAAACGACGCTGTGTTGTTTATGTATTGATAGATCTCTTACACGAATGACGAATATATATTATGTCGATATATAGCAAGTCGATACCTGGTATTCTGCATACAGTACATAAATGATACTATACAAAACGGACATTTTGTGCAGTAATCAAATCATTTTGGCGGTATACAGTATTGATTATATGTATATTGTTTTGTATCGATTAAGTAGCTACGCGTCGAAGTATCCACATCATAGACATAATATGCACCGCGGTTTATTTACATTATTTACAACGCAACTATTTTGGCTATTCTTATGAAATGACGATAAATTGTTGCCATCATATAAATGTAGTGAATGTAGTCACAGTTGTTTGAAAAAGAAAAGAGACTAAACTGAGAAAATCGCGTCCGGTTTACATGGGCAACTAAAATTATAATTTAATATAGTGACAGTATCCGCGGCTAACGTAACTTGAGTACTTTGAATAATTTCCTTTTGATTAATGTTTAACCTAGTTCATTATATTTTTACTGGCATAAGTCAAAATGTTTATGTTGGGAAAACGTGTTGCTTAGGTATTACAGGGCATGAAAACTTTGCACTATCCTTGGATCCCTAGTTTTTTATTTTCAGATCATTGGTTTTATCGTCGCTATCTCTCTCAAAATTTTTTTATATTCGCTCGTCAATCGTCATAGGACTTCCTAACAGCAATCTTCCATTTTCGTACTACCGGACATACGAAGACGATAATGTCGGTTGTCTTTACCCCTTTACAACCTTCACGGAGAACTTTCCATGTAGTAAGCAATTATTTGATGGTTTCCTTGATTGGATTGCCTGATTCAAACACGCGGGAATGTTGTGAGAGTTAAGAAAAGCGCGCGAAACACGAGCTATTCTTAACTCGAGCAACATTCTGTTTGGATCAGGCCATCCAAACACGGGAAACCATTAAGTAATTGTTTATAAAATAAGAACAACAAGGTGGTGTTCCAAGTTCGATTTCCACGAATTTCCGCGAATTAAATTTTCGTGTCTCGATGGCCTTATCCAAACACGGGCTTTGACCAATCAGAGCACACGTTATATACATGTTATTTTATAATACTTAATAATACCTCATTATTATAAATCGATGTAATAATTTAAAGCCTCCAAGCCATTTACACTTAATTATACCATCATCTCGTTATTCTAGTACTGTGCGAATTTTAAAAGAAGTAAGGTATTCAGAAAAAAATATGTTAGTCTGAGCATTTCATCATCTGTCTGGTCTATTCATCATTAAAAAACAATCAATAAAATCTCGAAAAGTAGGAAATCAGTGCGTGTTGTGGAATTTTTGCTAATATATCTTCCACGCCCGTTCAACCTCGCGACTGTATTCAACCAACCGCGACAACAAGCGAACCCTGCACCACTTTATATGTTTAATACATCTGTGAATACATGTATTTGACAGTACCGATACTAAATTACAGAATCATTCTACCTTTGTTACTTAAGATTGGGTTATATTTATTGTCTTTTTTAGTGTTTTTTCATGCATAACTTAGGACCCAAATTAAAGGAGAACATTTAATTGCTTACTTATTTTACGATCTGTTTATGGATTAAATCTATACATTTATTGCGTTGAGAGGAAGAAACTGTCAATTACAATGCGTGGGCATTATTACAAGTTGACCTTTGATAATAATGCTATAGTTAACATGCCTTTTACATATAACCACTATATTGATACGCAACAATTTACTGGACAGTGCTAAAACCTGATTTTAGCAATTGTAAGGAAAGATTGGTTATAGCACACTGCGCGCTCGTCAAATTTTCTGAAATTTAGTCTGTGCCCAAACTTTTACCTTTTGAAATTACAAATTCGGTGTGGACTTCTTATTTTCTTGGCCAAAGCCATTGAAGAAAATATTTTTTAGGAAACATGCATATAGATACGTATTTTCGTATCGATATTCGTAGACCAATTAACAAAATATAAAATGTTTTTGCTCTTCAGCTCTTCCAAGAAAAGATAGTAATCTGTATTTTCTTTGAATAGGTTTTAATATATGTGAATGACCATGGAAACTATAAAGAATTTGGTAAAGAAAGTGGTTTCTATTTTCCTTCCATTGAAACCTTTGCCAGCTTCTACTGAAGATTTTAAGGCGGAACTGAGAGTATTTGAAAACCTTGATCGGGACTCAAACCCACCACCTAGAGCAAAGCTTTATCACTGCTTACTTTCAAGTGCAAAGATAAAACGTCCATTTAATTCTGCCATGATTTTGTTGGTAGGAAGTACTGGGGTTGGAAAGTCGTCTACAATAAACCATTTACTTGATACAGGAGAAGGAATCCCTGTTGCGGTCACCAGTAGTTCTGAGTCCGAAACTAAAACAACCAAAGAATACATTCTTACCACTGACAGCCCAAATTACGGGGTTTGCGATTTAAAAATGGGTATTATAGATACACCAGGTTTAATCGATACTGCTGGTGTGAGGCAAGCTGCGTGTAATTTTGTTTCGATTAAAAGATTTTTCGAAACACATCCAGGCTTACCTGAGCAGTCTACTTATCCTAATCTTGTATTTTTGGTGGTGAACGTGAATGATACACGGGTCAAGGGTGAGAATAGCGATCTTTCCAAATGCCTTAGAGGAATTAAATTGCTTGAAGTGGTTGACACAAGACATCCAAATCTTGTTGTGGTTGTAACACATTGCTGTTCTGTTGTTCACCATGATTTAAGTCAGTGGAGAGACGAGATAAAAGAAAAGAAAGATGCAATTTCGGCTACCGTGTTTGAAGCGCTTGGCGTCTCAGCACCTGTCGTATTGATAGAAAATTATTTTGACGGCTATCGTCTTAAGAAGGACGGTGATTTTACAATTCTTCCTAATGGCGAGAGACAGCCTAAGAATTTATACGACGCCTGTGCCGAGCTGCTTTATAGAAATAAGGATCGTTTTGGCCTGTTGGTGTTCAATTCTTGTTTCACAAGAGCAAAAAAGGACAGGCCAACAGAAGGTCATAAAGTTGAGGCGAAAGATTCCAAAAGTGAAGAATTATCTGATGAAGAGGAAGAATTTTCAAATGCTTTTAGCGAGGCTGCAAAAGGAGGTAGGAAAAAGAACATTATAAGTTATTTTTTTACAAATCAACAGCGGGCAGAATTCAAGCCTTTCCTATAATCTGATTGGCTGTACCAGTGGGCGGAGTTTTACGATATCTGACAGCGGTCCGGAATAATCCCCGAGCGGGCGCGGAGCGCCTGCGAGGGTACTAATTCCCCTCGGAGATTA